>NC_040045.1:35372482-35416652 GCF_003713205.1 Coffea eugenioides | reverse complement strand
TTGCTGTCTTCGGTCAAAATTACCAAAAAGGTCATGCATCTCCTTGTTCCAAGAATGCCCTTGATTGCCTGCTATTTGAACTCTTTCCCGATGACTGTCAAATTGGCCTTGATTGTGACATTTTTATTCTACTCCCTGAAATAAATGCAAATTACGAAAAGTGAGTAGAATCTAATAATTAATTCACATTGGGTTAAGTAATAGGGGAAATTAATTATAAAATAAATGATAAAATTACAACCTATCAATTCCCCCCACACCTAAACCATGCTTGTCCTCAAGCATGAGAACAAGAAACAAACACCAATATTTGATAGTGGCTATTGCTCTATCCAACAAATTGCCAAGATACCAAGAAAAACAATAATCAAGCATCAATGGTCAAGTTCAAGAAACATCACTCCGGTTAGCTTCTAAACCACAAACTCCTCTAATTTCAGGTTAACTAATCTAAGAAAAAGGAATGACGCACAACATTTATCAACAAATGGTCCAACTATTAACCAAAATCTCAACATTAAATCCATAATTCGGCAAGCTGACTTTTATTACACACTAACACAACCTTGACTTTTTTTTTCACGTTTTTCTACTTTTCTTCTTTTCTTTTTTTTACCTTTTCTCAATAGTAACAAAAGACTTAGTCGCTAGCCATTAGAGCCTTTTGACGCGAACTCCAACATTGGCCAGATGAAGGAGCCCGGTTACTCAGCTTCTATCGCCACGTGACCACGTACTCATAGGAACTACTACCTTTTGACGCGAGAATCAACACTTGTAGGTGCAGATCCCCGGTTACTCAGCAGTAACTAATAGCGGAGTACAGTCAAGTTTATTCATAGCTAAAAATCACAAAAACTCAATATAACACAAGAACCAAAAGAAAACTTGCATCAGCTAGCCTCATTTTCAAACATGGAGAACTAAAGTTAATAACCGGACCAATTCACATGAAAATGCCAAAAATCATTCCCTATGCCTAGGAAAGTTAACCAAAAATTATAAGAGTAAAACAATCGTCGATATTCACCAAAGAGATATTTTTGGACTCAACCACATTAACTTGATACCCTTTTATTATTAAAATTTGGCAATAGCAGAAATAGAGGCAACAATCCAACATCAAACTTGGCATCACATACGAGCTAATCACTAAAAAGAAGAAAAAGAAAATGAACGAAAGACACCAGCACCATAACTGCTCCCCCCCACACCTAAATCCTACATTGTCCTCAATGGAGGTAATAAAGTAATGAAAGCGAAGAGAAAAATGCAACTTCCCTGTTGAACAGCTAAGGGATAGGAGGGAACAGTGGAGGGAAGCCGAGTTCTGAGACATCCTTGCCACTTGGCGGGTGATGTTCGTCATTCGCTCATCTACGTTGTCAATCTGAGCCCGCAAGTGGTGCGACTTACATCAACAAGATGGGGGAGGCGCAGTTAGTTACTACTGAGTAACCGGGTCTTACCAGAGGCCATCGATGGGGGAGGCGCAGAAGAAGAGGGCTCGGGTCTTACCATTTTCTCCAAATGTTATTTCAATCAACAAGAGACAAAAATTGCCCACAGGTAATGTAAACAGCAAATTCAAAGCAATAACAATTTAATAGCCACCGGTGCCTCCCTAGCTAACAACCCAATCAACAAAAATGCACAAACCAGCACCCGGCCAGGGACTAGACAAATATCCCAACAATACAGCATTTCCAATCAATACTTCACGGGATGGCCCCAATTTGGGTCAAATGCAGGCAGTCCAAAATCGCAACAAATGCTCTAAAGATTTAGCAATTGAAATCAATAGGTAAAATACTCCCAGCAAGTCAATTAGACGCCACAAATGATCAATAGGCAATGAAAGTGTCACAGTAGCTTCCCAAATCAACAAACAAACACAGAGAGTAGCTGCCCACACTATCAGAACACGGCTCCCACAATGCAACAAAACAATCAATAATCACAGGAAGCCCCGCTATTGTAAGAACCAGTGCCAAACCTCTCCACTAAACGCCTCCATAGGTGCAGTTGGCCGCAAAAATGCACACCTTAAATTGTGGCAAACGCCCCCAACAAGTCAATTAAAAGCAACTAAGAGCAATAACAGAAGTAACCCGACCAAAGGCACAGCAATGGTCTAAAGACATAAAGCAACCAAAATAGAGCTTAAGTGCTACCATAGACGACCTCAACAAAGCAATGGATTCAAGCAATTTGAATGAGGAGAATATGGTCAGAGGTCCCCTCGAATATCAATTCAAACGGGCTAACCCAACCCACTAAGAAATCCAACCAACACTGAACAACACCCCAATATCAGTCAAACCTCATCAATAGCCAGTAATCGAAATAACAGGTTCCACCAAATAAATGAAAAACCTGGCACCAGGATGGGCAAGTGCGGTGGGCGAGAGGGAGTTGAAGCTGGGGGAGTTGAAGCTGAAGTTGCGCGTGAGGGACAGGCCGCCGTGGCTCGCGGCGTGCGGTGGTGCGAGGTGAGCTAAGCAGCAGTGGTGGACAGCGGCTGATAGCTTGCGAAGGAGATGGAGGGAGAGTGAAGAGCCGGTGGAGGGAGCGTGGGCTGGCGGTGCTGTGTGGGTGCACACAAGGTGGAGCGGGTTGTGGGTAGTGAGATCGAGAGAGGGAGATGAAGGGAGAGTGGTGGTGATGGAGCAGGGGGCAGGGAACTGGCGGCGCGCGGCAAGGGGATGGTGGAAAGCAGCAGTGGCGGCCAGCGTGCGCAGGAAAGTTGGTGGTGGTCCGTCAGGTGGAGCTTGCGCAAGGAGAAGGTCGCGCGATGGAACTCCTGGCGGCGTGCGACCTTGGGAGAGCTGGAGCTGGAGCGGTTGTGCGATGGGCGAGGGAGCTTCAGCCGTGGACTGCTGTGAGCTGCGGCCGACAGCGGAGAGCTGGGATGCGGAGAGCTGGGATGCGGCGAGCCGCGCTCGAGATGGCGGCAGGCACAGAGGTCGACGGGCTGAGCAGCGTCTGTGGCAGGCTGGGTGCGTGCGAAGCAGAAAGGGAGAGCCCTGTTGGCGGCGCGTGCCCAGAGCAAAAAACAGAGGAGAAGAAAGAAAGAAAAAGAAAGGAAAGAAAAAAGAAAAGAAGGAAAAGGAAAAAACTGCTTTTTTTTTTATTATACTTTTGAAAATCTAAGCTACGCTGAAACAAAAAATTTAATATTTTTTATTTTTTAATGTTTTTTTAATTAAATTTTTTAAAAATTTTTTTTTTGAAAATATTTTTTTCCAGTGCAAATTTTCATTTTCGAGATTCCAAAAGCAGAGATAACCAACCAAATCAACAACCGCTCGTTGAATTTTTTAAAATACTTATCTCCTCCCGCGAACGTGACGTCTGGGCACGCCATGAAGGCACGGAACTCTGGAAGCTCTCCCATATGACATGACGCGGGCACGTCAAGAGAGCAAGAGAGCTCCCAGAAGTTTCTGATCGTGAGCTTCATGCACGTCACCACGAGGGCGCGTCATGACTGAAGGGCACCTATAAATCAGCAAAAACGAAAATTAACACCCAAAATTAGTCAAATTCAAGGAAAACAAATTAAACTATGACACGAAACCAACAAACAATTAAAAGAAACAATTGGGTTGCCTCCCAATGAGCGCCTTTCTTTAATGTCTTTGGCTAGACATTATCACGTTTTGTTCATGGAGGATAAAATCTTGTGCCTCGTCTTAATGGTTCATCCTCTATATAGTCCTGATAGCCCTCGTAAATAGAGTAATCCTTGAGCTCACGAGCTACGGTCTTCCCTGGACTAGTAAATGGCACCAAACAAGTCGATGATAATTTGCATTCTCCATTCACTCCTCCCTCACTTGCATTTATTGGTACAAGATATCTTGCCATCGCCACTCTTAATTTATTCCTGTCATGAAATTCAAAATTGTCTGATATAATAAAGTCAATTTCGTTAACAGGAATTGAAGAATAAGAGTCAGGAAAATATTGATTAAGGAATGGAGAAGATGTCACCGCATTTGGAGATTGTTCACTGGAATCGTTCACTTGAATGAGTTGATCCTGGAGTCTCATTTCTTGCACTTCAGCTTCCTTTTCAACTGCATCTTTAAATCCGTTTTCTTGAAACTCTTGCAGTTCCATGTCATTTGGCCGGACAATTGCACTCTCATCTTCCTCAAGATTGATATTGATTTGTGAGGGCAATTCTTCAAGGTGAGAAGCTAATCGCTCTATCCTGGATGTCAATTGACGCATTTGATCCGCCAGGTCGCTCATTGCATCCTTCATCATCTCATTCCTCATTTGTGTCTCCTGTTGGAATTGGTATGTGTTAGTAGCTATTGGTTCAACTATTTCTTCAAAAGACATACCTGACATAGATGACGATTCTTGAAACTCATACTGCTGAAAATTCATTGGCCCCGTTGTATAATTATACCCGGAGTTATCACACCCTCCTTGATCATACCCATATGGATTAGGGTTATACCCCGTTTGAGACCATGGTGAAAAATCTCCATAATTATTGAGTGGGACACTCAGATTATCTTGATATTCGGGGCACATACTGGTTGAATGATCCCTGGCATAACAAATTTTACATGTTGCAGCAGCCATTCTTTTTCTAATAGAGTTTACTGCCTCTGCATATGCAGACTTAGCGAAAAAACTAGTCACATCGACTTTCCCGGAAACAAAATCCAGTATCTCACCAAAATACGAAGTGTTGGAAGCCATAAGAAAATAAGAGAAAAATAAATTAAAAAAATGAAAACAAGGTGAACTCAAAAAGAAACAAATTAATCTAACACTAGTCCCCGGCAACGGCGCCAAAAATTGACAGGTTGTCGAAGCCTGTGCAATAATAAAACCTGCTCAAACTAAAAGTAATTTCTGTAGATAGCAGTAAGTAGGGTCGAATTCACAGGGACTGGGAGTAATTGTTCCTTTCCAAATTCACAGTGACAAAGGGGGTGTTTTATATCAGGAGTGACAATTTAAACAATTCAACTAAAAGTAAAAAAATAAAATTATCAACTAGAAATTAAATAACAAATTACTAAAATCTAATGAGTGATAATTAAGGATCTAGCCAAGGAATAACTTCAGCAATGGTTCACCTAATTGATCATCGATAAGCAAAGGCAATTCCAATTATTTACTAATAAATAGGTTATAACTGCCAAACAAGCGATGACAGTCAACCCCTCCTTACTGTGTCGGTGATTAAAGTACGCCCGTTAATCACTGCTCTAATTGAGAAATAATCCTAGGTACGCCCGTAAGATTTAATTCCCCAATTGCCTTACGTATTAGAGGAGCCCTATTCTAATCAAATAACGCACTACCAGGGTTATTTTAGATTAGCCCGCGTATTCTCCTGACACAAATCTAATCATGCCAGTTGCCACTATTTTAGAGCAATTAAACAATTACGGATTTAATGCCCTAATTGACAATAGATTATCCAATCAACTAATTATCTGGATCCAAGACAATCAATTAATTAAATAACCATAAGCATAGCAACCAAGAAATATGCAAATACCAATAAATAAAAGAAACAGACAAAATTAAATCGATCTCACAATTTTAGACGACCCAAAGCATCCGTTGTTCCTTGACTAGAGTGAGGAAATTAGTCCATAATTGATGAACAAAATCCACACAAAATTAAAACAAGAGTCGCGGCCATCGTCTCCGAGAGTTAAGAAAATTCAATTCGCCCCAATCGATAAGAAAAGCAAACTACCAGAAGTGATAGCTAATTCCTAATTCTCCCTGACATGCGCAGGGAGCAAAGCTACTAAAGGACAAAAAATACTGAAAAGAAAAGTCAAAGAGGAACCAAAAAGATAGTGCTTGTTCTCTGCAAACTCTATATTTCCTAAGTGCTTATTCCTACTGTGCGGCGTCCGCCGCACGAGAGGAAGCCGAAGACCTTGAGGTTTGCTTTCTTTTCCCTTTTTCTAGTTGCTGTCTTCGGTCAAAATTACCAATAAGGTCTTGCATTTTCTTGTTCCAAGAATGCCCTTTGATTGCCTGCTATTTGAACTCTTTCCCGATGACTGTCAAATTGGCATTGATTGTGACATTTTTATTCTACTCCCTGAAATAAATGCAAATTACGAAAAGTGAGTAGAATCTAATAATTAATCCACATTGGGTTAAGTAATAGGGGAAATTAATTATAAAATAAATAACCTATCAAATTTTTTTTAAAAAAATTACTGTTGAACCAGAAAAATCGGTTTTTTTTCGATTTTTTAATATGACTCGGACCGGCCGGCTACCTGGCCGATTCCCGGTTCGACCGGCCGGTCCGGTCCAAGTTTTAAAACAGAGTTGCACACCTAGAGTCCCTGCTCCAGTACCTGGGATTAATTATTGATTGCTTTTAGTGGTATTTAGGTTATTATTATTATTATTGCACAGGCTCGACGACCTGTCATGTATAAATAAAATCTCTTCTTAAATTTTCTAGTGAGAATTTCTTTTCTCCTAAGGATTGTCTAGTAAGAGTTTTTTTTCTTCTAAATTTTTTAATGAGAGTTTTATTCTCCCCTAAGGATTCCTAGTGATAGTTTTTGATAATTTTTTTTCTTTTACTAGATATGAGTTTTCTCAAATTTTGATTATCAGATCTAGAATTTCTTAAATCTATTCAGCACATTTTTCCATAATATCTGGATTTGAAACAGTTAATCAGCAGATCTGACAATTGAAGTATGCACAGATGCCCATGCGGCTATAATTATTTTATCTCATTTTTTAAATTTGTAGCTTTATAATGTAATTTGTATTATTTTTCAGATCTGGACTATCCTTTCTTCAAATATGTTCTTTGATATTGTGTCTGTTTGATAATCTAATTTTTGCCATTAATGCAGATTTTAATGAAATTATGATATTTTATCAAAAATATATATAACTATCAATTTCCCCAAAAAACTAATTTTGTCCTCATGTCTGGATAGTTGTAAACGTCATAAAAGAAAATGGTTCAATTTCTTATCTTATAGATTGCAAACCATCAAGATTGGGATATTTCTTACCAAATAAATAAAAAGTCAAACGCTGAGTGTTTTTTTTTTTAATTATTTGATGATATTATATCAAACATTCTCTCATGTCCAACTACAAAACAAAGCGCAAGGTGGAGTTGTAGCGTTAAAATTTTTTGGTCTATCTTTTACATTACCATATTCATTCTTACACTAAGGGGTAAAATGGCATAACCATTCTTATGCGGAATTTTTAGTTGTATTTCTAATGCTTACAATTAACGGTAACTAACAAAAATAACTGCTCGTGTATATTGTTTTTCACACAAAAGTTCATAAAGCATGAATTTTCAAAATGTAAAACTAAATTCCAGGAAACTAATTTTCCCCTCCACATCCTTAACAAATTTTTTTCCAGGAAGACTTGAGGTCCTCGTCCTTTGTATGGTTCCTTACTACTTCCTACAAACATAGAATTGTGAAGTGATGCTTATGAAAGGCCGAAAGGGTGATGAAGTCTCATTGAATGTGTTGTAGAATGTTTTCATGTTTCATCACCAGAGAAAGAAATATAGATGCACACAATTATTCTGAAGTATTCTCATGAACCAAAGAAAACTTATTATCTTTAATCCCTCTGAAGAACAATCTAAAGATCATTTTGCTTAACAAAATGTATGGATTGTTTTATATATATATATATATATATATAAGTAATCTTATATACACTATTAGTTTATACATTAACAGGTATGGATGCAGATTACGTACACAAGAATTGAAGTTCGAATTCGAATCAAATTAGGTAGTATGCATCGATACTTGTTAATATATAAATTGTCAATTAATGTAAGGTTGATCCTTAACTTATTATTCAATGTATTAAACAAAAGGTCGAATGATTGGATTTTGGTAGTCATCAATTTGTGGTTGATTGATTCTTGGAGACTGACTAATACAACCAGCCATTAATTGAGTGGTCAACTTTCCATGAAGACTTTTAGGCAGTCATTATTATCAGCAATTTCTGCTAGCATTTAGAGCCGCAGTTGATGCTCGTCAACTAGTGTAGATGAACCACTCAAATATCAGTACCCAAAAACGTCCAATGGGGCATCTTCTCGGAATTTCTTCATCTTTACTGCTACTGTTCTTATTCAACTTTTTCGAGTCTCCAGCCAATTCCCATTTGACGGCAGTAACCAATCCTATCACTTTTAGATTTACTGGTTATGTATATCATGAAAAAAGTTTAAAATTTTAGCAAAAGTCATAATTTTGTTTGAAAAAGTAGCAGTTCTGTACAAAAAATAGGGAGTTTTGTTTGAAAAATAGAAAGGTTTTGTTAATGATATAGTAAATTTACTAAAAAAAATGGTAAGATTTGCTAATGAGGTCATAAGTTTGTTCTTGAAGTTTTATATTAAAGTGCTAGTTTTGGGGGAAAAAATGGTAATTTTTGCTGAAATCTAGTAAGATTTGATATTTAAATAGCAAGTTACAATAAATAATAAAAGTTATTTGTTTTGTGCAAAAACTTACTATTAGTTATACCAAATTTTACTCTCACAATTTTGTCCCAACCAACTGATGGAGAATCAATTCCACAACCAACTGATAGAGAATCAAAATTTCCATTAAGTCAGTACAAAATATGCCTCTAAGGATTTTGTCCACAAGAAAATAAAAATTTTCCACGGTGGATCACGACTTCCATTGACGAGCGGACTTAGACCCAGCACATCTGCCAATTTTTTACCCAACTTGGAACGTTATATGCTGCCTGTCAAGATCTTGAACGTTCTTTATTTAGGATTTCTTTGCTTCTTATAATTATAGATGCGCATTTGAAATTCTTGATCTATTTATTCTCCTTTTAGCTTCAACCTTTTTACAGTTTAAAATACACCGAAATGTTTTGCTTATTAAAATGTTCATCAAGTCCAAAAAAAAAAAAAGAATGAAAGTTTATCAAGTCTCATGTGATGCATTATATAAGGTTTTCACCGGAGAAAGAGACATATAGATCCATGCATATATTGCAAAGAGTATTCATGACATAAGGTTTAAATCTTTTTTACGTCTGCAAATCGTCCACTTTAACGAAGAACATCGCTGGATCAGTTTGCTTAGCAAAGTAAACCAGCCATTAATTAAGTGGTCCATGCCATTAATTTTGATACCAATTGATAAAAGAAAACATCACTCTACAGACCACCTAGTAATACAATTATGTTGTTGAAGATGAGACTCTTGATGGCTTATCTACGTGGGATACAAAGGGCAAGTTTTAATTGATCCAATTAAATTCCCATTAAACGCGTTGGTTTTACTGGATTTTTCTTTGTTTAATTTTCATCACAAATAAATTCGAGATGCAGATTGGATGATAATGCTAATATATCATCAGCTTAAGTCAATTTTTGAAGCTAATTATGTATCCATCAAAGCGGTGTCCATTTATACCATCTGCTAGCAACCGCAAGAATAGCAATTGAATCAATTTGCTTGACTGATTCTTGGATTGCCTATTCCAACAAACTTGCAATTATTTCTTTTCAGATAATGGTCTTTTGCAATATTAAATATCCAACTACTTTATATTACTACTTAAGGGATTTAGTTTCTATTTAATCGTATGTAGTAGTGAATGCAAAGTACAGTTAGATTGAAAGTATGATACATATTTTAACAGAGTGATAAATTTATTATGTTTTCACATGTTATTATTATATGGATTAATTTTCTATACACTGATTGCATATACACTTTCACCATTAGATGTATAACACATAAGGCGAATTTAAATTTGAAACTCAAATTTTGCATGCGTGTAATATATCCAACCATGATAGTATATATATCGTCAGTGTATATAATATTTACACATATTATATTATCTACATATTTTGTGTTAATATATACATCTACGATAATAATTTAGGGCCAGGGAGCATCATTTAGGGTGTCAGTGCATGACGTTCATGAAAAACTTCAAGGTCATCGTGCATTTTCTACGTCACAATCGGCAAATGAAGCTATTGGCTGCTATATCAGACAAGCCTATATATGTACCCAAAAAAATATCCAATGGGGGCATTTCTTTAATTGGTACTACTCCACTAATGTTTCTAGCCAATTACTTTCTTTTCATCAGCCAAATTCGATTAGATCAGATGCTGACTCGAAGTTTAATAAAAACTGAGCAATAGTAGGAATAAAAATTTTCACAATGTTAGATATTAATCATTTGTATAAATATTCTAAATACCATAGGGCACAGTTCTTATGTATTAGGAGCTTATGCTTCTATTCTATGTATAGCTTTCTTTCTGATGATCAATAAAATGAGGTGATTTTGCCCAACCAAAAAAAAAAAAGAAATTACAATGACAAGAATTCCTTTTTTTTTCCTGGGATTTGGCTGTGTGTCATTTGTGCTACTACATTGGAGTTATACCATACAAAAGCATTTTTATTAGGGGAATATTATAATGGAATAAAGTGTGCAACTCTCATCTTTTCAGTAATTTTTTTTGGGGGACCTGCTTATACATGTTGCCGATGTTAGAATTCAGATATTAAAAAATATTGTGTTTTCGCTTTTTCCACTGGTAAATATTCCTAATCATCTAATTAAAATGGACACAAACTGAGAGAGGTGTGATTATAATCTAGAAACTAAACCATATAACATATAAGCGAAGTTATGAACTTGTTTGTTTGAGGGATAATTGCCACTTAGTCATGCATAGAGTTGTGACTAATATAACTATCAATTCTTCCCAAAAAAAAAAATAACTAATTCTGTCCCCCATGTCATAAAAGAAAATGGTTCAGTTCCTTATCTTATAGGTTGCATAAACCATCAAGATCTGGATATTTCTTACCAAATAAATAAATAGTCGAACGCTGAATTTTTTTTTGATTTTTGATGATATTATCTCAAACATTCTCACATGTCCAACTATAAAACAAAAGGTGAGGTGGAGTTGTAGTGTTAAAATTTTTTGTCATCTTTTACATTACCATTTTCATTCTTTCACTAAGGGATAAAATGGCATAACCATATTCAAAAAATTACTTTTTTTCGTTTTATGCAGAACTTGGAGTTGTATTGCTAATGCATACAATTAACGGTAACTAACAAAAATAACTGCTCGTGTATATTGTTTTTCACACAAAAGTTCACAAAACTTGAAATTTCAAAATTTAAAACTAATTTCCAGGATACTATTTTTTACAACTAAATATAACTTGAATTATTTTCCAAATCAAAATGAATTAATATTTCCATTTGTATGTCACGGTGTCACCAAGGATTTTCCCCACAAGCACGCAAAGATTTTCCACGCTCTTTTTCTACAGTTGGGATCTTCTATGCCACTACTCGGTGTCAAATCCAGTGCCAATCCCACTTATCACGTGATAGTAGAAGATATTTAAATAAATAGCGCATGACAAATTAAATAAACATGACACTTGTCATAAATATAGAAGTGGCATTGAATTGTCACTGGAAAAGTGGCACTGAGGATCCCGTGTGCTCTTTCTCCTCCACCTCATTCCACAAATTTGTCGTCATTTTATATTTCCATCCTACTTCCTACAAACACAGAACGGTGAAGTGATGCCTTTTAAAGCGTATAAATGAGGCCACCCATCTGGCTTACTATATCGAATAAACCAACGATACCAAAGAAATCCAATGGAGCATCATATTCTTTGTACTTTTTCATCTTTCCTACTTCTCTTCTTATTCAGTTCTATTCCTATCACTAGCCAGTTCCCATTTGGTAGCAGCAAGCAAGCTTATGATCATTCAAATATCACCTGTATTGAAAGTGAACGACGTGCCCTTCTTCAACTCAAACATGAGTTGAAAGATGAATCAAATCGTCTGTTATCTTGGATTGGAGAAGGGTGTTGTTCATGGGAAGGCATTAGTTGCCATAAAATCACTGGTAGTGTTTTGAAACTTGATCTACGCAACACGGTAGCATTTTCTGATGATTTTCATTGCAAAAATTGCTTGGGAGGCCATTTAAGTCCAAGTTTGGGCAACTTGACCAATTTGCAATACTTGGACTTGAGCTGGAATAATTTTTCAGGAATCCAAGTTCCCGCATTCTTTGGATTGTTGAAAAACTTGAGATACCTCAATCTCTCAGGTGCAGGATTTGATGGTGAAATTCCCCACCATTTAGGAAACCTCTCACATTTACAGTATTTGGATCTTGGAGATCTTGGGTTGAATGGGTTGAGGACTAAGGATCTCGGGTGGGTTGCTGGACTCTCTTCTCTAGAAGACCTGGTCCTGTTCGGATTGAACCTTATAGCCGCTCAAGATGGGTTACAGTCAATTAACATGCTTCCTTCACTAACAACACTAGACTTGCGTGGTTGTGGTCTTTTCATCCATCCTCATCTTTCACATGTCAATTTCACATCTCTTGCTTTCCTTGATCTCCGTGAAAATAATTTCAACAACTACATGGTCCCTCATTGGCTCCGTAATCTTACTGGCCTCCATGATCTTCGTCTTGGTGATAATAATCTATCTAATCCAATTCATGGCCTGTTTAACCAAATGACCTCTCTAGTTCATTTTGATCTATCTTCAAACCGTTTTGATGTTTCAACGTTGAAATCACTTTGTAACATAAGCAGTCTTACTTATTTGGATCTGAGTGCTAATAATTTGCAAGGGTCAATACCAAATGAAATAGGCCAACTTCCAAAACTAACCTACCTATTATTGTCTGATAACAGCTTAAATGGTACCATACCGACCAATCTTGGGCAGCTGAGGAAGCTACAAGATTTTGAGATTAGAAACAATTCATTAACTGGGGTCCTGTCTGAAGACCATTTTGCGAACTCCGAGAGCTAAAGTCACTGGACCTAACTAGAAACTCACTCGCTCTGAACGTGAGCTCCTCGTGGGTTCCTCCATTTCAACTCCAACGAATTCTGATGGGATCCATCATTGTGGGACCTAGGTTTCCGGCTTGGCTTCGGACGCAGAATGAAGTTGTGGAGTTAAACATGCAGAATGCTAGCATTTCAGATGCCATACCCAGCTGGTTTCATTATGATAATATTATGTCATTAGATCTCTCCAGCAACAGCCTAACTGGAAATCCTTCGGAATTCAAACAATTGAATGGATCGAGAAATAGTCAAATAGTTTCCATTGACTATCCTTATCGAGAAATATTTCTAAGCTCCAACAAATTGGACGGATCTCTCAAATCGTTTCCGTTGGATATTTCATATTTAGATCTTTCACACAATTTTCTTACTGGACATATTCCGCAGCTTGAAGTTGGTCAAACTTCGGTTGTACTTCAGTCTCTCTTACTAAATGATAACCGTTTCACAGGTACTATCCCTAAAGACTTGTGCAAGTCGAAAAATTTATCTTTTCTGGATCTATCCAACAATCTTCTGTCCGGAAGAGTTCCTCTATGTCTAGGAAACTTGCAAGACCTGCGGATCCTAAACTTGGCAAATAACAGTCTATCCGGTCAAATTCCGAGTTCATTGGGTAACTTGTGGCAACTTTATACTCTGCATTTGAATGGAAATAAATTCGTTGGGAAGCTCCCTACCTCAATGCAGCATCTGAGAAATTTGGAAATTCTTGATCTCGGTGACAATGGATTGAAGGATATTATACCAGCTTGGATTGGGGAAAGGTTATCAAATTTAAGGTTTCTAAGATTCCAGTCAAATAACTTCTATGGACCTATTTCCGATACACTCTGCCAACTCTCACTTCTTCAATTGCTAAACTTAGGACATAATAACTTGAGTGGATTTATTCCTCACTGCTTTAACAACATTACTGCCTTAATGGTATCAGGGCTAGATGGAGATTACGGCATTGATCCACGAGAAAGCCTTCAAGACATTAAGGGACGAAGAGAATTTGAGTATTACGCGAGTAACCTTGGGTTTGTTAAATCCATAAGCCTCTCAGCAAATAATTTAGTTGGCGAGATCCCTGATGGGATAATGGAACTGGTTCAATTGCAAGTTTTGAATCTTTCACAAAATCATTTGACTGGAAGGATCCCCAAGAAGATTGGCAACTTGAAGCAACTTGAAACACTTGATCTATCAATGAATGCACTCTTCGGTGCAATCCCTGAAAGCTTATCTGATTTGTACTTATTGAACTCTCTGAATTTGTCACACAATAAACTTTCAGGGCCAATACCATCAGGAAATCAGCTTCAAACCTTGACCGATCCATCCATCTATGAAGGAAACAGTGGACTCTGTGGCAAACCGCTCCCAAACAACTGCTCGGAACACAAATCGCCTACCAAAAATGGGCCTATTGATGATGGTGAAGGCCACAGCGAATCTGATTGGTCTTGGTTTTATGCTGGAATAGGACCGGGTTTTGCTGCCGGGCTGTCGGGAGTTCTGGGAATACTTCTCTTCAAGAAGTCATGGCGCTATGCATACTTCAAGTTTATAGAAAGTGCTTGTGACAAAATCTGGGTAAAGACTACTCGCCTGAGGAGGAATTTCCGTTGAGTAAGTTCCTATAAAAACACTTATACTCTGTTTTTCATATCACACACTAAGGAGCCACAATATCCGTAGCATACTATCTTTGATAATTTGCTCTTTGAAAATTTCACATTTTTGTAGACATTCCTTCATCTATCTTATTCTTTTTACTTTTATAGGCTGATCGTAGAGAACTAATTAGAACTTAACATTCATAATTTGCAACCTATTGTGATTTGTAATTTGTTTTTCCAAATATTTCTAAGGATTTATTTTATGCGTTTGTCCAATATAAGAAAATTATAGCTCCATAAGTTTTTTTTTTCAAACAAAGAATCTTAATAAGTTATATCAACAAAAGAATAACATACCAATTTTAATAGATAGGAGTATAAAGTAGTAGATGCCTGATACCGAATAGCTTAACAACAAGATTCTAACATCAAATTGGTAGCTTTCAAAGAAATTTTGTTTTCCCAATAACCTATTACATGATTGGAGACCAAAATTTTCATTTCCTTAACTTTTGAAATTTTCGATCCCGAAAAACTTGATAACAAAACCTTATTTGCTTTACCTAGGTTCTTCCTTTCTATTGGCAATTGGTTCAACTCTCTCAAAATTTTGAATTCTAATAATTCTTTTCTATTATTCATATTTACATTTTGTTTTCCTATTTTCATTAAATTCCATATTATGAATTTTATTGAATTTTTTTATTTACACCTGATTATAAAGATAATAGCATGTGGAATAATTATTTTACCATTAGCATTTGAATGCAGTAAATATTCTATGTCGAGCAATTTAGATTGTTTATCTTGCTCATTGATCTAATTTTCCATCAATAGTTTTATATGCTTTAGAACAGTTCCATACCACCCACCACCCACCACTGCAAGGAGTAAAGATTTGACAATTTGTGTATTTCAGACTAGACAGTCTTAAAGTTCAAGATTTATAACAAGATTTCTTTGAAACACACAAATTAAAGTTTAATTTTTTTTTTTTAAATTGGCACTTCTCTAGAGAAATTTTATTAACGATGGTACTTTGTTATCTTTCAAGTTGGTAGGCCTGCGACTATCAGAGTGGTTGCTGCTGTTGTTGTCCAGAGTGCCTCGAGAAGCAATAGTAGTTTTTTTGTGTTTTCGTGTATTTAAGCTTCGAGTATTCAGTGTTTTTCTGTTTTGTTTTGCATCTCAAGATGTAATCTGAGGATTAGTCCTCTTTCTACAGCTGTGAATTCTATGTCAAACCAGTGTTTCAATTGTTTGCTGAAATAAATTTTGGAATTTTGTTTTACCTTCTCTCATTCTCGTCTATGCTCTTTGCATGTCGTGTGCCTCCAAAATTAGATAAACGCTAGTTGTGGACACTTCTTGTTTTACCTGCTAGTCCAACGCTAGCAACGTAGTTTAGGAAAGAAAAATCCAACGCTAGTCGATTAGGCACTTTTTGTGCAAGTTTCATCCATTGCCTGTGTTCATGATATTTTCATACATTTTTCTTATTTTAGATCCCTTTTTTTATCATTTTCTTGCTATTATACCCATTCTTCTATTTATTTTTTTTTTTATTTTCTATTATTCTCATTTGCATTACCATGACCCCGCCAAGGTCGTTTAGGACATTGCAATTAATGCCATCTCACCAATTAGGAAATTTTGGCCCAATTAGAGATGGCAGGATCTCAGTTTTGCACGCGTAGGTGATTTTCAAAATGCAATACATTTAATGATTAGTTTGGAAACATTTCGTTTTGAACCACACCATTTGTTCTGTGATGTCAGAAATAAATGATTGATGGGGCTTAACGCTAAGTGCACAATTAAGAACGGCTTGGACTTGGGCCAAGTTAGAGTCAACCTAAAGTAGCCCAACCTAAATGATAATATCAAATTCAAATAATTTATAATGTTTAATGCTTATCTGTGTCCCAAATCCAAAGTACTCAAATATTGTGAAATAATAGTGTGTTTGTTAATAATAATTATTATTATCTTGAAACAATATTCTTTTAGTTATATAATATATATTTAAAAATGAATACATATAATAACTATTTTAGCTTATAATTTTTTGTTTGATTGGTAAATATAAACATTTTAGAAATATAAATATCTATGATTTTACAAAAAAAAAAAAAAAAAATCAAGGTCATCTAATCGCAGCCTGATGCCCATTTTGATAAATGGGTAGAGATGAGCCTGTGCATATAAGAGTTTTGGATAGGATCAATTTGGGCCTGCAAATGATTTGTGTTCTTGTTTTGGGTTTAAACTTATCAAAGCCCATTTAGCTGAGTCCAAATGACAGCCTTAACACGGTTTAGGTGTTGTTTGAACAATTGAAAACAACAGTTTTAGTGTTTCAGAAAAGAAGATTCATGTTCATAAACCAACTTTTTCTATAAAACACAAATGTTGTTAACAAACATATTGTTTTTTTTTATTTTTGTTCGTTCAATTTTACAAACCAACAAAAAAAAAAAAACACATAATTGTTACCAAACGGTATAGGTGGCAAATAAACCCATTTACTTAAATTTATTTATACCCGCCCATAAATAGATAGATATGGGTATCTTAAATTTTTGTATATGGGTATTATTGAGTAACCCATCAAATCCAATTAATCCATTTAGAATTGTCTTCTCCTAAATCTCCATTCTTCCTCCACCCATTTTTTTCCAAATTTTTCATTTTGTCATAATGTTAACTACTTTTGTTTCATTATTATTATTATTTTTTGGTTTTATTTTATCATTTTATTTTATTTTAGTTTGTTAACTTGTTCATTTTTTAGCATTGCCAATTTATGATAAGTTTTAACATTTTTTCCTACCTTTCCAAAATGAACTTTTAAATTTACACACACAAAAAATGTTAGAGGTTCAAAATTTTTGCATCAAGTTTTTATGTTAACTTTTATAGTATTTAGTTCAAAATTTTATATTATTATTGTTCAATTATTAAATAGTATGTAATTTTGCGAAATAGAGTATGGATGGAAAAAAATTTGGTAATTAGGCTTATTGAACATTATAAGTAAATATTTAAAACTAATTATGGGTAAAAGGCGGTATAAATTGATAACTTAGTTTGCAAAAATGAATTTAAATATGTTTACAAAAAGTTAAAATAAATGGGTTATAAATGGGTAATTGGATTACCCAATTCATTTTTTGACTTACCCATTTATACCCATCTAATTAAATGGGTTGACTCACTTTACTCCCATTTTAACCAACATAAACCCACCCAAGTCACCTATTTTGACACCTCTACCAAATGGGAAGTTTTTAATTTTTCAAATTAAACCTTATTTTGCAAAAATATTTTTAATTTCGTTACAAACCAATAGTCAATACATACAATTTAAGAAGAGTTTCCTACTATTCCGATAATCCAACATAACTAATACCAACTACATTAGTGACACTAATCTTAGTTTTATTAGATTAAACATCAACTGTGTCAAATTAGCTAATGTTAAAATGTCATTGTACTAAAAGTTCTATTTAATTAAAGCTTTTTTCTTTTTCTTGGATGATGGGAATAACAATGCATAAATATCTTGTTAAAGATACGATCCAAAATTTAAGACTAGCAGTTATCATGTTGGAAGTTCGTGGATACCACTAAGTGGCACTTATTTTAAAAAAAGTAAATTTTAACAATGGATACTTAATAGACAAACCCAAACTTATGTAAAAAAATAAAGTAGTGACTCTCCAACAATTCTTTATGAGGTTCCACTCAAATAACTTAATAAAATAGTAAGATTTAGTTATTTCCACTGGCGATCATGAGCCAATTTATTAATGACCATGTGCTTACAGCTGAAATACTAAATTGGAAAGTGAAGCAAGATTCTTCATCAATGATTCATAAATTATTGAACAGGCATTTTCTTTCATGTGCTCAGAATCTTCATCCATGATATTTGGAGGCTTATGTGGCTCACATAAATTCTGTCTGTAAATCAAAGTCAAAGAACCCAGAATGGATGATACTGGAGTTGGTGTTGAGAAGTAATATTCATTCATATTAACATGATCCCAATTCTAACAATGATCACGATAATATACCAATTGGAAAAAATTAATGTAGGGATATGCCAAATAAGAAAATAACATAGGATCTGTCTAAAGAGTGCTCGACTATGTTGGGGTTCATGTATTAATATTATGAAAAGGTAAAGTTATACAGAAAAGGTTTATAGATGCACACGGAAGACAATAATTGTTAGCGATTATAATACATACACATGGTAGACCAGGTTGAATATGATTTAAGTGCAGTAATAAATCCTTTTAAAAAAATAGAATAACTTAATAACTTCTTTAGTGTTCCACAATCTTCATCAACGATTTTGGCAACTGACCTAACAGGATGATAGAATCCTATCTTCTCTCTTTCCCTCTACCAACCTGGACAAAACGCACACAAGCACATAAACAAAAAGACCCTTATTGCATGTGGACATTATTCTGTGGAAACTAACAATATGTCCTTCTTCTCTATAATGATAGACTAAAAATATCCTAACTATATATCTATGTGTGTGTGTATATATATATATATATATATATATATATATATATGTCATGAGAATCACTTGTATATTTATTGTAGATACCTGCTCTTTCCAGGGCATTTTAGTAGTGGATTTTTTCTAACAGAAAATTAATTAGTTCATGTATTTTATGATTTTTTTAATCACGAGTATACTTACGCTGTTACCTGCATTTGGTTTTTCCACTTCCCTTTTTCGTTTATCATGTTTCTATTTCATATTAGTGCTTTATATTTATATTTATGTTTATGGGATGTTGATTTGCTTATGCAAATAAAAATTAAAAACTTATCTATCCAAATGTGGAATTTTGCACCTTACCACCCCAAATAAAAGTACAGAGTAAAAGATGTTGGAATGAGTTTATGCTACTTTGATTTTACGAATATTGTTATTTGTGATGGTAAAAGCATAGTTGTGTTCCCACCTTTTTTGATGGGAGGTTGTATATCTACTTAATAATTACCATGAAACAATTTTCTTTGTTTCAAGAATTTATCTTTGTGAGAGGAAATAAATGTACCAATGAATTTAGATTTGTATTGCTGAAGGTCACGCTTTTACAGCCTGGTAATGCGAATTGTACTACCTCCCGGAGAAAATCTTATAAGGCGATATCAAATAACTCTTTTTGCAAATAAAATTAGGTTTGACGATAAAAATGATTTACCTCCAACTTTATAAACTAAAGTAATTTGCTCAATTACCACAAATTTCGTCATTAAAATTCACAATTGTACACACCATTGATGAGGGTCATAATACTTCAAAGTTCAACTATCTCACAAAACCTGCATGGTTTTTAAAAAAATAAAAAGAAAAACAGAGGGTTGGGTTGAGCTCCGGGGGCACTAGGATACATAAGCCAATCGATAGTATAGGTAGTTTCTAATTGTTTTTCTGAGAGATTATTTGTAGATTAATCTTTTTAATAATGAGTGAGTTATAACTTTTTTTTTTCATAAGTGTCGGCTATATGCAAACTACATGTATCAAAAGATTATTTTGTTTTGAATACAATTTAAAGTATATTTGCTAAAAAAATATTTTTGGAATTGGTCGGTTTAGTGTTAAAATATATGGATCTACATCTTCTGAAGTATGATAAATCTCTAATTTTTATAATATGATAAGAGTGTTCAATTTGACTTTCATAATATTAGATATTTTGGTTGAAAATATTTGGGCTTTATGGTTAATTAGCTAATTAAGATTGCAAGTACACTATTGTCAATTTGTAACCTTTAATTGGGCCATGTTCTCTTATCAAACTAACCAGGGAAATAGGTAAGATTTTGGAAATCTCAGGGGTCTAGGTGTATTATGAGAATTCTAAGGAAAGGTTTCAAATTATCCCTAGAAGCTAATGGTATATTTTCTTTTTGTTTTTTAAACCTATTTTTTAGTAAGTGGAGGTCCTAGCTTGACTTCTACTTACAATTCATTTCATCTTACCATCCAAGCTAATGGTATATTTTCTTTGAATCATTGTCTATATTTTCTTTGAAAAAAAGGAGAGGAACTCAACAATTTTTAGGCAGCCATTGCCTTTTAATTTGTATTCTCCTCTATACCACTCCATTCTGGACAATGATTTACAATAGGGGCATCTTGATCGGGTACGCAGGGCATTGCAATCTTTTTATTTTTAATTTTTGAAAAAGAGTTGCGAAGGAGGAGGAATTGAAATGGCAAGAATCTAAGCCTTGTTCACAACCTAGAATCCATGCCACACTTTCAATCATTGAACATTAAAGATATTTAAACTGATTAAAAGGTTATAATGTATCAAAAGTTTATAAAGAAAGGGCCATTTTAAAGCACTACTTTTGCATTGAGAAAAAGAGACGAGCAAAGGAAATTTCTTTTGTGTCAAGACGATATGTTTTCTTATTATTCTTTGGAATTTTCCTTTTTAGAATACTTACAGGAAGCTTCTGCATATTAGTATGGGGCTAGTTTTCACGCTTTGCTGGCCAATGTTCAGGTGATTTAAATTTACGTACTAACAAAATAGAGGGAAAAAAAGAGAGGCCATTCTTATTTGCTTGAGAATAGAAATGGTGTTTAATTTAATTTATTATGATTTTTGACAGTTCTGGTAATCAAGGAGGGTTTTTAGCAGCTATGGTTCCTGGTTTCAATGCTTTCAAATTGCTTCTTTTGGGACTCGAAATGCGGAAAGATGAGAAGGCTGTCAAGTTGATGAGCGGATTCGGCGATCACTAACAAAATGTATTAGAACACTAAACCAGGTTACGTGAAGGACAGTAGTAATTTTTTAATCCCACACTCAACTTCTATTCCATCCTACTCTAAGGAGATGGGGAATCCAATTACATTGTATAATGGACTACAGAGAAGGCCCATCTATACCAAACGGGTACATTAGATTATTTTTGCTGTAGGAGATGGGTTTGACTCCAAAGTCCAACCTACGAGCCAAAGAAGGATCCTATATCCCTTCTGGTTGTCGATTTACTTTTGACAAGTTGATTTAATATATTTTCCATGAAGACTATACATCGTGGTTAACAGCCTTTAGTGCAGTTTTGTGCAGCACTTTATAACGGCCATATAAAAGACAGGGCTAATTGCAATATGCACCTTTAAACCATGCAATTTTCTCTCTAAATTATCAATTCGTGGCACGTAATCGTCCACATCGATAAGTTGAAGTCAATTTTAATTTTCGAAGTGTTTTTGAATGCAACGACTATAACAATCCTAATTTTATTTTATTTTATTTTTATAAAATATGAGGGAAGCTATTACAGATATACTTGCCCATGGATTGCTAAAGTAAGTCCTAACAAGATATACTTGATAACTTCCTTATCGACCATATAAATCAAGCTGTCTGGATCAATTGCGATATCTTTGGTCAGGGAATTGAATAAATCAGCAACAGCTTCATCCTTACCGAGAGAATTTTGGATGATCCCACAAGAGCGAAGGAGACTAATGTCCTTGGAATCTCGGATAATATTGTTCATGAAAGCTAGATAGTTAGTCACTTCTCTGCCTGCCCCGACATGTAAACGCTCGACACGACAGCTAATAGGTTGAGAAAGAATGTTTCAGTAATATTATCCACAACAATTACAGGAACCTTGAGGGTGGCGCAGAAAACACCTTTGTAAAATCTTATGTCCTGGAGACTTCCACTTTTACTCCTTCGAATTTGGATTCCTGCTTCGTGAAGCTCTGTTGCAGATGGAATTGTCTTCTCAAGAACCCAACTTGGCCATATTTTTCTACGTCGATGACTCGCATCGGAAGGCAAGAGCAAAACCCTGTGACAAATATCTAATACATGTAAGGATTTGTCTATGGATTTGTGGCGACTGTAGCTGTCGAGATTGTAGAGGGGCGAAACAACAGCTTGTTGACGTAATCCTCTGCCTATATGCAACATGAAGATCAATTTGCTCAAAAGTTGATGCACTCAGAGCTAGACTTGCATATATAGAGTATGATAATCTAACGTATTTGTTCAAATCGGTGTGTTATAAAAGTCGCAGAAACGCAGATAATGAGAAGGAAAATGATGTAAGCGTGTACTGTTTATATACCTTTGTCACTCTTTGCAAAATTATGATAATTTGGAATAAATTAGTGCTTCCTTTAGGGTATGCACTATCCAAGTTAATAGTGTAAGGTGTGAAGTGATAACAATTGATAAATTTACAGTGTAATTTTATTCAAAATATAAGTTAAAACATCGTAAAGTGAGAACTTTCTGAATTTGTCACACAATAAACTCTCAGAAAATCAACTTCAGACCTTGACCGATCCATCCATCAATGCTGGTATAGGACCGGGTTTTGCTGAAAGAAGAGGTCATTTTGTGAAAGGAACGCTAAAGGATCAGCCAAATGCTCCAATGCATTTATTTGTCCCAAAATTCAAATATATTGTGATTTGTATAATCAAAAGCTTCATTTAGGATTACCAACCTAATGGCAGACAAGCATGGGTTCTTAGAATCATAATCATTAATTTTGCACAAATTGTTTGATATGTATTCTTTTTTTTTTTAAAAATGCACCATCAACCAGATAGATGGGGCTCCATGTCCATGGTCGAGAAACGTTATTCACGAGATCAATTTATTTCTCAAGACCAATAACTCTTTTTTTTTTTTTTTTTGGGGTTCCAGAGGGACCGGGGGGGTTGATTAAGAAAATAAGAACTGCTGGGAACACAAATTGCCTACCAAAAATGGGCCTATTGATGATGATGAAGGCCACAGCGAATCTGAATGGTCTTGGTTTTATGCTGGAATGGGACTGGGTTTTGCTGTCGGGCTCTTGGGAGTTTTGGGAATCCTTCTCTTCAAGAAGTCATGGCGCTATGCATACTTCAAGTTTATAGAAAGTGCATTGAAGACTACTCACTTGAGGAGGAATTTCTGTTGAGTAAGTACATATAAAAGGCACCACAATTTGCGTAGCATACTATCCTTGATAATTTGCTCTTTGAAAATTTCACATTTTTGTAGACATTCCTTCGTCTGACTTATTCTTTTTGCTTTTGTATGTGGATTGTAGAGAACTAAATAGAATTTATAATTTATAATTTGAAAATTTATTGTAATTTGTAATTTGTTTTTTTCCAAATATTTCTAAATATTTGTGGTATGCATCCCAACTTGCCCAATTCTATCCAATAAGAAAATGACAGAGCTTAATAAGTTTTTTTATTTTGAAGCAAAGAATAACGTAGAAATTGAAACGTAAAGTAGTAGATGCCGGTTACCAATTAACTAAACCAAGATGATTCTAACACCAAATCAATAGCTTTCGAAGGAATTTTTTCCCCAATAAACTATTATTTGGTTGGAACCCAAATATTTCCTTTCCTTGCCTTTTGAAAATTTTGATCCCAAAAACTAGATAACAAAACCTTTCTCTCGTTCTAGTAGCAATTGTTTCAACTCTCAAAAAGTTTGAATTCAAATAATTCTCTTATATTATCCATATTTACATTGCAGTCTATTATGTTTCATTAAAGTCCATATTACGACAATCTCATTGATTTTTGTTTATTTACAACCGGTTATAAAGATAATTATTTTACTGTTAGCATTTGAATGGAATAAATATTCTATGTCGAACAATTTAGATTGTTTTTCTTGTTCACTGATCTAATTTTCTGTCAACGTTTTATGCTTTAGAAGAATTCTATAGTAGTTTATGCTAATAGTTGATGTAGTTATTTAATTTCTAATTGGTTTTCAATCTAGCTTTTCTCTCAAAAACTCTTACAAACTACTAATTAATGTTTTTTAGGTACTTTTGAACCATTGATTATTCTAGATGAATAGATTTTTATATTCATATAATGCTGATATATATTTTTCCTTTCCTAGATTAGTTTTCTACCTCACAAGGATAAAGTGAATAAAAAAGGGGAAAATTTTTGAAACCTCACAAACAGCGGCTGTTTGTGAGCTTGAGTAAAGTAGCTTTGATCAAGGCTAGAGGAAAGAATTAGACAGAACTTAAGGTCCATATCCTCCCAGAAGCAGCTTCTATCATCGTTGATGTCCAGGAAAACCAAAGATATTAGATTGGCAACTCTGATAGATGACATCAACAATTTAAACTCTTTATTTCAAAAATGCTCATTTTGTTTAGATATAGCAAATGACAATATAAGTACATCTGTTAGTACTTATGCAGTTGGCATTGTGGTGATGAGGAATGGAACAATTCTCAAGGTGTCTAACACTTTTGAATAGTCTCTTGAAGCGGTTGCTCTACAAGTGTAAAGTTATGAATTTATCAATACTTTGTTTCAGCCAAAAAAAAAACTCAAGAACTACTTTTTGAAGTGACTTGCTCACACTTTTCTGCAAATCAATTGTACTGAATAGGTTCAAAGATCCATAGAATTTTATACAAAAGTATTGTTCTATGAAATTAATTTCACGTAACCCCTTTGACGTATAACTAATTGCAAAAGCTAGCAATAGGCATCGAGAATCACACTTAGCTCTCATATTTTAATGCTTACATAAACAAACCCAAATAAGATTAGCAAAATGTTCCTTTGATTTTCCTAAAATATGCTTTTCTATCTACAAATGCAGAGATGAAAAAAATCAACCGTTGACTTCTTCAGAACTTCCCACCGTAAACAAATTACGCTGTTGTGCCATGGTAACATTGTTTGATCAAACATAGTAACTAGAGATTTTCTTACTTTGTTTTATTTTTAGTGTAAGTAGAAGGTTTTGAATCCAGAATCTCTTACTTGTACTCTCTTCTCCTTATCACCCAATCCATCTGACAGGTATTGGGTCTGTGCAGTAATAAAATCATACTCTCAAAGATGTAAACAAGTACAATGGCAAGTAGCGTCGTCTTCATAGGGATTACGAGGAAAATTTGTTTCTTTCCAAATAAGAATTAATCGGGGGAGTCTGGACAATTGAAAATGAAAATAAACAATCAATGCAAATTAAAAATAATTAATCTTAAACAAGTTAAACTTAATTGAAGGATAAACGAACTCTAACCAAGGAAATAACTCCGGGAGTGGTCAAATGACTGATTATCGATACAATAATTATTTCAATTATTTGCTAATAAAATCAACGACCAACTTTTTTTTAGTGTCTCAATAGTTAAGGTACGCTCGTTAACTACTACTCTAACCAAAATATAACTCTAGGTACGCCCATAGAATTTAATTTCTTGATTGCATTAAAAATAAAAAAAAACCCTATTCTAATTAACAAACACACTACCAAGGTTTATTTAATTTATATCGTATGTCTCCCTAACATGATCTCAATCACATTAGTTGTCACTAATTTAAGATAATTAAACAATTACAGATTTAACTGTCCTAATTGACAATAGTTCGTTAGCTTGAGTTAAATATCAGGTGCCTTTAATATTCAAACAACTACAAACCATGAGAAATTAAATTAGAAGACATACAAATATTAACGAATAAAATAAATTGATAAAAACGATTAGATCTCACAGATGTTGATGAATCAAATCCTTTGTTATTCCTCGACTAGAAAAAGAGAATTTAGTTGCGCATTATCGCGATTGAATAATACGAATTGATTGAAGTGTTTTTCATAACCATCTGATAATGTCCAAAACGTAAGAAAAAGAAAAAAGGATGAAGGCGGCTAAAGCTTTCTGCCTTTTTTCCGTGAGAGCCAGTCACAAGACCTCTTGACCTTTTTTAGTACCCCCAATTCGGTTTCTACTTGGCTAACTGAAAAATAGAATTCTAATTGAAAGAGGAAACTTCAAAAATAATCCTAATTGTTCCCTAAATAAAAACATCTAAGAAAAATGGCAATTTCCCAGTCTTTGTCTAACTGCCTACGTAAACTCCATCTTGACTTTGCAAACTCACGCTTGATGACCAATTTCAGGAAAATTGCCCCTTTTTAGCACTGTTCGCTCCAACGCCCTATAATTAACACAAAACAAAAAATATAAGTAGCATCTGATAATTAAAATAATATTTGGCAAAAATAAAAGAGAAATTAATCATAAATTTAATATCAAATTTCAACCTATCACCATTCCTCCCCCCTTCTAGCAACTAGATTGTATCACTGTTTGATAAATGTAATTACTCTAAACTTATGTTACTAATTATGCACAATTTAATATCAGAGGTTTTGCAAGTATTTTCAAGAGTTTTTTGCCAAATAGTTGTAATTTGTGTTAAAAAAAATTCTATCATTATTTGTTATTCCAATTTTCTCCTTGCATGATGAAGTATTATATTGCCATCTCATACTCCATACCATCCATGTTGACATAACTGCTGCTACTAAATTCTATACTTATCCACTACTACTATATATATCCAAGTCTTCCCGCTAACTTCAATTAAAAAAATCCCAATACTCTATAATTAATTCTTTTGCTCTAACTAGTTTGTTATTTTATATCTTTTTCATTATTTACTTTTTCCTAAAATATACGCACATATAGAGTGTGTGTCTCACCCAGTGATTCTAATAATTACACAAACTAGAATGAACTAGACAAATTTTCTACTTGTGAGGCCGTTGTCCAACATTTACATGGGTTACCATTTTATCTATTTATCTACACAAATTAATAAAAAAGAAGGACAAAATGATTACCTGAGTAGTATTGACACAGAGCTTAGGGCCGGTGAAGTTGAGTGTTATAGAGTACGATTAGGGTTAATTCCACTTTGTCCCCCAAACTTTGGATGATTACCCACTTCAGTCCCTAAACTTTAAAATGGACACTTAAGTCCCTAAACTTATAAATACCTCCCACTTAAGTCCCTAAATTTATAAAATAAGACACTTAAATCCCTAAAACCTTATAAAATAGGACATTTCGATCACCAACGGCATTCAGAATTTGTTAACAATTTTCCTTAAGTGGGAAGTATTTATAAGTTTAGGGACTTAAGTATCCCATTTTAAAATTTAGGGACTGAAATGGATAATCATCCAAAGTTTGGGGAGACAAAGTGGTATTAACCCGTAGGATTATGTAGAGCCTTGTTCAGGTTGAGCCCAGTGACAGATTTCGGTGAAATGGAGCCAAAAATTCATAGGCCTGGAAGTCCAGAATATTTTCCGCACCATTTGTTGGTGGTTTATCTGCAAATTCTGTAAAGTCAATTGCTGCCATTCCCTAATGAGCAATGACTTCCACCCAATTGAGGATTTTTATTTTTATTTTTTGTATTTTGTGGTCCATGTTCAATTGGGAGGTAAAAGGTAACTTTAATAGAGTCCACGTATAAAAAGCGGGCTTAAATCACAACATTTTTAAATGATAGATACAAATATGAGAGTTTGTAAAATCAAAGAGGTGAACTATTCATTAATTTGTTTCTGTTGTTCAAGTTGTATGTCGACATTATGCAGTTCTTTAATTTGGAACACAATCTGACATTTTTATTTTAATGCAACACAACGTGAACTTAATTATTCTGTCACATTAAACACTCATTCTCCATTTCCTCAAAATTGCCACAAAATTTGTACATTATAGATTCAAAAAATTTTATAGAAATAATTTTTAAACTAACTTAAAAGAGACATATATATATATATGTAGTAAATTAGCTTATAGTAAGATAGAGATTGATGGCATGTGACAAGAAGCCCTTGCTAGGTACACCATTGAGAAGAGAGGCAGAGGGATGAGGTTGAAGAGGATTGCATTTGGCATTGGTGGAACTGTTTTGATCATACAATTGTTGTTGCCCGTAAATTATTATCCATATTAAAGTTTAAGAAAACAATTTGATCCACTTCTATATTAATTACCTTCAATAAAATCATAACCAAATCAACTATTAAAATTCGTTTTTGTTTTTTCCAATTTTGGCAATTGTTTTGAGATATCACAGAAATTATCCAGAAAAGCTCCAAGTGGGAATCTTTTTTCTTAAAACCAAATTTGTTTAATAAACATTCCTCCGGCGTAAGGATTTCCGATGCTGAGTCACGACTCACGACCACACCCTCCCAGCACGTCAAGATCACAAGGGACTGGCAATTATATTAAATTAGGAATTAGCCCCTTGAGGTTATTCAATCATAATTTACCCCTGTTCTTTTGCATCTTAAGTACATTGCTTTTCCTATGTTGTCATTAGGTATATACTTGATCGTTTACTTGCACCCAAACAAAAAAAAAAGTTTACTTGCATGACTGACCGGGGAAACAAGAAAGCTATAAATTATAATCGACTAAGCAAAAATCTTGCATTTATATAAATAAATAAATTTATTGATGCATATTATTGGTTGTAATTCTTCAATTATCCAAGCCCAAGAATTAATATGAACAAGGAGAAGGAGGGTATAAGGCCAGAGGTACCGAAACCATTTGGATGATATTTAATTTGGTAACCCAATCCGTAGTGTAAGGAATTGTTGAAGAACGTGAAAACAATAATAATAATAATAATAATAAGGAGCGACATATTTAAAAATGAAAACAAATGGGAAGAAAGTAAAGATCGCGCTTTTTTTTTCAAGAGACCAGTTGAAATTTTGTTCACAACCTTTAGCACTGCAGGATTTGATGGTGGAAGAAACTAAAATTATTAATAAAGACTACTTTGCGTTCGAGAAAAAGGAAAAGGACTAAATGAGAAAAAATGTGAGTTGAGGACTTCATTTGATATCTTAAGGTCCTAAAGACGAATTGAGAGACACAGCCCTGCAGGCTGCAGTTAACTCAGCAATGTATGTGTCTAGACATCCGAGTTTATTGGTGCTGATATTCTAGCTGATCAGTGCTTGAGTTGGTCTTCTCAATGTGTTCCAATACGTGCTTTTGATGTTGTCAGCACAAGTTTTAAGTATTGGCATATGAATTCTTGCCTTTCAGGCTTTTATGAAGGAACTCTGTCTACATTTACTAGGATTTAGATTTGTGGTTAAAGATGTGCATTTAGCAGCCTTCACATGCAGGAATTACCATTAGGGCTGCAAACAAGTCGAACCGAATCGAGTTTTGAGCTAATCGAGCCAAATCTCGACTGAATTTTACCAAGGTCGAGCTCGAGCTCGAGCTCGACGAGCTTGACTAGCCGGCAATTTCAAACTCGAGCTCGATTCGAATCAAGTCGAGCCGAGCTCGAGCTCGAACCCGAAAAAAATAAAAAATAATTATTTTATTTTTTAAAAAATAAATAAAATAATATTTTTTTCTTAATAAATAATAAAAATAATATTTTTATCTTAATAAATAATAAAATATTAAGGATATATACGTAATTTTACTATGAAAATAAAAAATAAAAAATATAATATACGTAATTTTATTATTAAATAAAAATAAAAATAAAAAAAATATATATATACACTCAAGCTCGCGAGCCGAGTTTAATATTCTGAGCTCGAGTTAACGAGCTTAATATTCTGAGCTCGAGTTCAACTCAAGCCGGTTCGAGCTCGACTCGAGCCGCTCGCGAGGAGATCGATTCATTTGCAGCCCTAATTGCCATATAGAAGTATTTGAATTTGATTGTTATATACATCTAGAAAACAAGAATGCTTGCTTTACAACTGAACATAAGGGGAGTTACAATTGTCATTCCCTATGTGCTGCATATATTTCTGTTCCTTTTCTAGGGTCTGAATTAGAAAGTGCCTTTTTCTTGAATGAGTTACGTTGCTCCTCTAATTTGAGCTTCAATATTTAGTGTTTAGAACATAAGTTGGAGTTAGGCACTTTCATATACTTTTAATCAGATTCCAAGAACATGAACCAGGGGTGCATTCAGTTCAGACTCATCTTATTTGCTGTTGTGCCTTGCATGTCCCTATAAGACTTTGTACAAGTTGAGATCCATTTCTGCAATGCTGAGTAGCAGCAGCAGTTGCTACTACACTTGATGATTCATTGTTGTCCAATTCATTGCGTTCTATTTGCAGTAATTACCACCAACTACACCAAAAATATATATATATATATATGTATGTATGTATATATACTCGTAGTATATAAATATAAATTCTTTTTCTGAGATTGTTTTTACTTGAAAAAAAAGTGTGCAATTTAAGCACATGCAAGCGATGGAGCTTGTTTTGCAACATATCAACAAACATATCATAAAATATTTTCATTGACAAACCAAACACCTGAAAATTATGAAAAAAGGAATTTGGAAAATATTTTCACTTAATAACCAAACACTGGAAAATTATGGGGAAGGAAGTGATTTTCTAGGAAAATGACTTCGATGGAAAACATTTTCCTAAGGAAAATATTTTCAGTCCAACCAAACGGACCCTAAATGAGAAAAAATATGAGATGGACGAATAAAGATACTTTACATAAGGTGAAATTTTTTTATACACTGCCAGTGTATATATAAGTTATATTGGATATATGCTACATAATTTTATTTTAAATTTGAAATTCAGTTTTTTCAAAGGTAGCATACATCTACAACTACTAGTGTAAAAAATATTTACACTAACAGTGTACAAAAACTTAATTCATTATTTGCCAAGCTCTTTTTTTTTTGGTATCCAAATTATTTGATTTGTCAACAATTATACAGAATTGATAAAAATTTGAAAATGTTAGGTCTAAATATGTCTTCAAGGAAACTTTAAAGATGAAAATGGTTCAAACCCCAAAACATTTGTTATTCCCATTTGACAAATTTTCAATTGGTTTGGTGATTTTCTATCAAACATTTTGTATTATTTTAAATTGTAAAAAAGAGAAATTTGGCATAACTAATAGTAAGTTTTTGCACAAAACAAATAACTTTTATTAGTTATTGTAACTTGCTATTTAACTATTAAATCTTACTAGTTTTTTTAGCAAAAATTAATTTTTTCCAAAAACTTATCATTTTTTTTATATAAAGCATACGATTTCTCAAGAAAAACTTATGACTTCATTAACAAATCTTACCACTTTTTTAGTAAAATTTCCTATATCATTACCAGAACCTTTCTATTTTTCGAACAAAACTTCCCTTTTTTTTCACAAAACTTGCTACTTTTTCAAACAAAATTTATGACTTTGCTAATAAATTTTAACATTTTTTCATGTACAATATACCAGTAAAGATCTAAATAATGATAAGATTGATTACTACTGCCAAATGAGAATTGGCTGGAGACTTGAATAGAACTGAATAAAAACAGCTGTAGTAAAGATGAATAAATACCAAGAAGATGCGCCATTGGATGTTTTTTGTTACCGGATATTTGATAAAGCTAGCTCAGATGGGTGGTTCATTTAAATGCTAGTAGAAATTACTGATCAAGACGACTACCTAAAAGTCTTCATGGATAGTTGACCACTTGCTCCGGAGCAATGTATATATTTTGTTTTTCATCAGAATTATCACTATGAACCAGTCCACCGGCTTGAACAGTGTTTGTTAATATACTAAATAACAAGTTATGTTAGTCAATGAAAGTCCCCATACGCTGTGGACAAAAATCCTTGGAGGCATATTCTAGATTCAATTAATGGAAATGTTCACTCCCTATCAGTTGTCCCGTGTGATAGCAGGATAAAACCTATATGTGGCATCATATTAGCCACTCATTTATTATTAGGATAACTTCACTCATTTATAATTATGTATCCATCAAAACAACATGCGTCCATTTAGCTTCCATGAATTAGAGAATCTTCACCCAAGTTGAGACTTTTCCCATATAATTGCAGACATGAACAGATCATATAATTTGATAAGTGAAAGTATTGGAACACCAAACCCACTATTCTAACCCCTTTGAAACGCTATATGTGGACAGTGGACGTCTTGACCTTGGATGCTATGCATTTAGGAATTTTTGTTTGTCTTTTTCTTGGTTTGATATTTGCATTCTAGGTTGTTGGTCTATTCATTTTTTTTTCTTGAGCTTCATCTTCTTTATAATTTAAAAGCCACTAAAATGTTTTACTTATGAAAAACTTTATGATGCCACATTAATGTCAAAGAATGTCTACCTTGGAGAAAGAAATATAGATTAACTCAAAAAAAGACTAAAAAAGGAGTTCCATACTTGCTGTTTGTCGCACTATATATAATTCACTTTACATATAAATGCTTTTTGGAATGCTCAAACCTCTTATTCAAATACATAAAGTTTTGAAAGATCAAATTTTGATAATGAACAAGTACATAAAAATAAACAAAACTTTTGTTTTTTTTTTTTTTGTAACTATCCAACATGCAATGTAGACTACCGTCCTTCGTGCTTCTTTAAATTTAGGATTTGTGACAAATTTTCAATAGGTTTGGTAATTTTAAGTCAAACATTTTAAAATTAATTTAGATTGCAAACAAACTGATAGAGAATCAAAATTTCCATTAAGTCGGTACAAAATATTCTCTAAGGATTTTGTCCACAAGAAAATAAAAATTTTCCACGGTGGTCACGACTTCCATTGACAAGGCGGACTTAGACACATCTGCCAATTTTGTACCCAACTTGGAACGTTATATGTTACTCGTCAAGATCTTGAACATTGTTTTTTAAGGTTTTCTATGCTTCTTATAATTTTAAATGTGCATTTGAAATTCTCAAAAAATTACTTTTTCTTGTTTTATGTGGAATTTTTAGTTGTATTGCTAATGCTTACAACTAATGATAACTAACAAAAATAACTGCTCATGTATATTGTTTTTCACACAAAAGTTCATAAAACATGAATTCTCGAAATATAAAACTAAGTTTTGCAATTAAATATAACTTGAATTATTTACGCATACATATAGTCTGCTCCGATCACTAGTTCATATAAATAACAAAACATAGGTTAGGATTGATTTTTTATGGTAACGTAGGTATCCAAATTAAATTAAAATCCAAATATAAAATGAATTAATATTTCAATTTATATGTCACCAAGGACTTTCCCCACAAGCACACAAGGATTTTCCACGCTGTCTTTCCCCTCCACCACGTTAACAAATTTTTTTTCCACAAGACTTGAAGTCGTTGTCCTTTATCGCCTTTGTATGGTTCCTTCCTACTTCCCACAAACACAGAATGGTGAAGTGATGCTTTTTGTAAGTCTATAAATAAGGCCACCATATCAAATAAACCAATAACACCAAAGAAATACAATGAAGCATCATCTTCTTTGTACTTTTTCATCTTTCCTACTTCTCTTCTTATTCAGTTATATTCCTATCACTAGCCAGTTCCCATTTGGTAGCAGCAGCAAACAAGCTTATGATCATTCAAATGTCACCTGTATTGAAAGTGAGTGGCGTGTCCTTCTTCAACTCAAACATGGGTTGAAAGATGAATCAAATCGTCTGTTATCTTGGATCGGAGAAGGATGTTGTTCATGGGAAGGCATTAGTTGCCATAAAATCACTGGTAGTGTTTTGAAACTTGATCTGCGCAATACGGTGCCACTCTATTCTGATGGTGATTATCAGTGCACAAATTGCTTGGGAGGCCAATTAAGTCCATCTCTGGTCAATTTGACCAATTTGCGATACTTGGACATGAGCTCAAATAATTTTTCAGGAATCCAAGTTCCTGCATTCTTGGGATTGTTGAAAAACTTGAGATACCTCAATCTCTCACATGCAGGATTTGATGGTGAAATTCCCCACCATTTAGGAAACCTCTCGCATATACGGTATTTGGATCTTGGGTGGAATTCATTGAGCACTAAGGATCTCGGGTGGGTTGCTGGGCTCTCTTCTCTAGAAGGCCTAGTCCTGTCCAAATTGAACCTTACAGCCGCTCAAGATGGGTTACAGTCCATTAACATGCTTCCTTCACTAACAATACTAGACTTGTATGGTTGTAATCTTTTCATCCATCCTCATCTTTCACATGTCAATTTCACATCTCTTGCTTTCCTTAATCTTGGTAAAAATAATTTCCACAACTACATGGTCCCTCCTTGGCTCCGTAATCTTACTGGCCTCCATGATCTTCGTCTTGGTTATAATAATCTTTCTGATCCAACTCATGGCCTGTTTGACCAAATGACCTCTCTAGTTCATCTCGATCTATTTTTAAACCGCTTTGATGCTTCAACGTTGAAATCACTTTGTAATGCAAGCAGTCTTACTTATTTGGATCTAAGTTATAATAATTTGCAAGGGTCAATACCACATGAAATAGGCCAGTTTCCAAAACTTACTAATCTATTATTGTCCTCTAATAAATTAAATGGTACCATACCGACCAATCTTTGGCAGCTGACGAAGCTACAAGATTTTGACGTTGGAGACAATTCATTAACTGGGGTCCTATCTGAAGACCATTTTGCGAAACTCCGAGAGTTAAAGTCACTGGACCTAACTGGAAACTTCCTCGCTCTGAACGTGAGCTCCTCGTGGGTTCCTCCTTTTCAACTCCGACGAATTCAGATGGGATGCATCATTGTGGGACCCAGGTTTCCAGCTTGGCTTCGGACGCAGAATGAGCTTGAGGTGTTATACATGTGGAACGCGAGCATTTCAGGTGCCATACCCAGCTGGTTTCAAGTGGTTTGTGATGATATTATGATATTAGATCTCTCCAGCAATAAACTAACTGGAAATCCTTTGGAGTTCAAACAATTGAAGCATACATCAAGTCGTTATGCTGTGAGAGAAATATTTCTAAGCTCCAACAATTTGACTGGATCTCTCAAATCGTTTCCGTTGGATATTTCATATTTAGATCTTTCACAAAATTTTCTTACAGGACATATTCCGCAGCTTGAAGTTGGTCAAACTTCGGTTGTGTATGCGCTAGGGTCTCTCTTTCTGAATGATAACCGTTTCACAGGTACTATCCCTGAAGACTTGTGCAAGTTGAAATATTTATATTTTCTGGATCTATCCAACAATCTTCTATCCGGAAGAGTTCCTCTGTGTCTAGGAAACTTGCGAGACCTGCAGTTCCTAAACTTGGCAAATAATAGTCTATCAGGTCAAATTCCGAGTTCACTGGGTAACTTGCGGAGACTTTCTACTCTGCATTTGAACGGAAATAAATTTGTTGGGAAGCTCCCTACCTCAATGCAGCATCTGAAAAACTTGCAAATGCTTGATCTCGGTGACAATGGACTGAAGGACATTATGCCAGCTTGGATTGGGGAAAGTTTATCAAATTTAAGGTTTCTAAGATTTCAGTCAAATAACTTCCATGGACCTATTGCCGATACACTCTGCCAACTCTCACTTCTTCAAGTGCTAAACTTAGCACATAATAACTTGAGTGGATTTATTCCTCACTGCTTTAATAACATTACTGCCATGGTATCAGGGCTATATGGAGATTACGCCATTGAGGCACAAGCAAGCCTTCAAGACATTAAGGGAGGAAGAGAATTTGAGTACCTTCAAGGAAGCCTTCCGCTTGTTAAATCCATAAGCCTCTCAGCAAATAATTTAGTTGGCGAGATCCCTGATGGGGTAATGGAACTGGTTCAATTGCAAGTTTTGAATCTTTCACAGAATCATTTGACCGAAAGGATCCCGGATAAGATTGGTAACTTGAAGCAACTTGAAACACTGGATCTATCAATGAATGCACTCTTCGGTGCAATCCCCGAAAGCTTATCTGATTTGTACTCATTGAACTCTCTGAATTTGTCACACAATAAACTTTCAGGGCCAATACCATCAGGAAATCAGCTTCAGACCTTGACCGATCCATCCATCTATGAAGGAAACAGTGGACTTTGTGGGAAACCGCTCCCAAACAACTGCTCGGAACACAAATCGCCTACCAAAAATGGGCCTATTGATGATGATGAAGGCCACGGCGAATCTGATTGGTCTTGGTTTTATGCTGGAATAGGACCGGGTTTTGCTGCCGGGCTGTCAGGAGTTTTGGGAATCCTTCTCTTCAAGAAGTCATGGCGCTATGCATACTTCAAGTTTATAGAAAGTGCCTGTGACAAAATCTGGGTAAAGACTACTCGCCCGAGGAGGAATTTCCGTTGAGTAAGTTCCTATACTTCAAGTTTATAGAAAGTGCCTGTGACAAAATCTGGGTAAAGACTACTCGCCCGAGGAGGAATTTCCGTTGAGTAAGTTCCTATAAAGCACTCATACTCTGTTTTTCGTATCACACACTAAGGAGCCACAATATCTGTAGCATACTATCTTTGATAATTTGCTCTTTGAAAATTTCACATTTTTGTAGACATTCCTTCATCTAACTTATTCTTCTTACTTTTATATGCAACCTTCATAAGGATTTATTCATATTGATCGTAGAGAACTAATTAGAACTTAACATTCATAATTTGCAACCTATTGTGATTCGTAATTTGTTTTTTCCAAATATTTCTGAGGATTTATTTTATGCGCCTGTCCAATACAAGAAAATTATAGCTCAATAATTTTTTTTTTCAAACAAAGAATCTTAATAAGTTAAATCAACAAAAGAATAGCATACCAATTTTAATAGATAGGAGTATAAAGTAGTAGATGCCTGATACCGAATAGCTTACCAACAAGATTCTAACATCAAATTGGTAGCTTTCAAAGAAATTTTTTTTCCCAATAACCTATTACATGATTGGAGACCAAATTTTCATTTCCTTAACTTTTGAAATTTTCGATCCCAAAAAACTTGATAACAAAACCTTATTTGCTTTACCTAGGTTCTTCCTTTCTATTGGCAATTGGTTCAACTCTCTCAAAATTTTGAATTCTAATAATTCTTTTCTATCATTCATATTTACATTTTATTTTCCTATTTTCATTAAACTCCATATTATGAATTTTATTGAATTTTTTGATTTACACCTGATTATAAAGATAATAGCATGTGGAATAATTGTTTTACCATTAGCATTTGAATTGAATGCAGTAAATATTCTATGTCGAGCAATTTAGATTGTTTATCTTGCTCATTGATCTAATTTACCATTTGTGTATTTCAGACTAGACAGTTATAAATCTTGAACTTTAATTTTTTTTTTTTTTGAAATTGGCACTTCACTAGAGAAGATTTATTAACTTTGGTACTTTGTTATCTTTCAATTTGGTAGGCCTATGACTATCAGAGTGGTTGCTGCTGCTGTTGTCCAGAGTGCCTCGAGAAGCAATAGTAGTTCTGTTGTGTTTTCGTGTATTTAAGCTTCGAGTATTCAGTGTTTTTCTGTTTTGTTTTGCATCTCAAGATGTAATCTGAGGATTAGTCCTCTTTTTACAGCTGTGAATTCTATGTCATACCAAAGTTTCAATTGTTTGCTTAAACAAATTTTGGAATTTCGTTTTACCTTCTCTCATTCTCGTCTATGCTCTTGTCCAATGCAAAGATGCATGTGATGTGCCTCCAAAATTAGATAAACACTAGTTGTGGACATTTCTTATTTTTCCTGCTAGTCCAACGCTAGCAACGTAGTTTAGAAGAGAAAAATTCAACGCTAGCCGATTAGGCACTTTTTGCCCAAGTTTCACCCATCACCTATGTTCATGATATTTTCATGCATTTTTCTTATTTTAGATTCCTTTTTTTTTATCATTTTCTTGCCATTATACCCACTCTTCTATTTACTTTTTTTTATTTTCTATTATTCTCAGTTGCATTATCATGACCCCGCCAAGGTCGCTTGGGCCATTGCAATTAATGCGATCTCACCAATTAGAAATTTTTGGCCCAATTAGAGATGGTAGGATCTCAGTTTTGCACCCATAGGTGACCTCCAAAATGTCGAAAACATTTTAATGATTAGTTTGGAAAACATGTACTAAATCTCGAAAACATTTGGTTGAACCACACCATTTGAGACCAAAAAAGAAAAAAAACCACACCATTTGTTCTGTGAAATCAGAAATAAATGACTAATGGGGCTTAAAGTTATTGCACAATTAAGAATTGCTTGGACTTGGGCCGAATCAGAGTCAACCTAAAGTAGGCCCAGCCGAAATGATAATATCAAATTCAAATAATTTATATGTTTAATGCTTATCTGTATTCCAAATCCAAAGTATTCAAATTTTGTGAAATAGTCGTATGTTTGTTAATAATATTTATCTTGAAGCAATAATCTTTTAGTTACAAAATATATGTTTAAAAATTAATATATAAAATAACTAATTTTAGCTTATAATTGTTTGTTTGATTGGTAAATATAAACATTTTAGAAATATAAATATCTATGATTTTACAAAAAAAAAAAAAATTCAAGGTTATCTAATCCCAGCTTGATGTCCATTTTGATAAATGGGTAGAGATGAGCTTGTGCCTATAAGAGTTTTGGATAGGACCAATTTGGGCCTGAAAATGATTTTTCGTTCTTGTTTTGGGGTTAAACTTATCAAAGCCCAGCTAGCTGAGTCCAAATGATATCCTTAACACGGTTTATTTTTTTTTTCAGCAACGATATATTTTGTATAACCTACTCTATCCTAATCTAGGGGAAGGGGGAGCCTAAGGAGGCTATGATAGGGGCTAGTGGATATACAGACCCAACTAGACCAAGGGAGTGCTGTGGCACAACCCTTAGATTTTTTTCGCTGCTGGTGAGGCTTGAACCCTCGCCAACAGCCCAAGGAGGGACTTAAGTCCCTCCCTGGTGGCCACTGAGCCATTGGCCCAGTGGTTTTCTTAACACGGTTTAGCTGTTGTTTGAACAATTGAAAACAGCAGTTTTGGTGTTTCAGAAAAGAAGATTCATGTTCATAAACTAATTTTTTCTATAAAAAACAAATGTTGTTAACCAACATATTGTTTTTTTTTGTCCGTTGAATTTTACAAACCAACAAAAGAAAAAACACATAATTGTTACCAAACGGGAAGGTGTTTGTTTTTCAAATTAAACCTTATTTTGCAAAAATATTTTTAATTTCGTTACAAACCAATAGTCAATACATGCAATTTAAGAAGAGTTTCCGATAATCCTGCATAATTAATACCAACTACATTAAGTGACACTAATCTTAGTTTTATCAGAGTAAGCGTCAACTGTGTCAAATTATCTAATGTTAAAATGTCATTGTACTAAAAGTTCTATTTAATTTAGAGGTGACAAAATGGGCGGGATGGGTGACAGGTTGTCGAAGCCTGTGCAATAATAAAATTAAACCTAATTGCCAGTTAAAATGACCAAAACCCAATTCCAAGTACTGGAGCAGGGACTCTAGGTGTGCAATGAGTTATTTGATTCACCCTATTTCCGAAGAGTTTGCTTGATCCGATATACCCGAATGGGATGGTGTTTTTTTCACAGATAATTATGAATTTGTAGACAGGGCAAGTAGGGTCGTATCCTCAGGGACTGGGTATTTTGTCTCTTAAGAAATTCAAAGTAACACAGGGGGTGATTTTGTAGGAACGACGACAATCAAATAAATTCAAATAAGAAAATAAAAATAAATAACTAACTAGAAATTAAACAACAATTCACTGAACTTAGAGCAAAATAATTAAAGGTCTAAATCAATTAAAATGAGAAAATAATTAAAGATAAAATAAAGTAGGCAACTAAAAGTCAAATGGTAATTCACTAAAATCAAGGTAATATTAATTAAAGATCTAGCCAAGAAATAACTTCAACAATGGTTCACCTAATTGATCATCGATGCACATGCAATTCCATTATTTATTAGTAAATAGGTTATAACTACCAAACAAGTGATGGTAGTCAACCCCTCCTTACTGTGTGTCGGTGATTAAGGTACGCCCGTTAATCACTGCTCTAATTAGGAAATAATCCTAGATACGCCCATAAGATTTAATTTCCCAATTACCTTACGTATTAGAGGATCCCTATTCTAACCAAATAACGCACTACCAAGGTTATTTTAGATTAGCCCGCGTATTCCCCTGACACAAAGCTAATTATGTCAGTTGTCACTATTTTAAGGCAATTAAACAATTACGGATTCAAATGCCTAATTGACAATAGATTACCAAATTAATTAATTAACCGGATCCAAGACAATCAACTAATTAAATAATCATAAGGACTGAAACCAAGGAATATGCGAATACCAATAAATAAAGAAAAAAATAAAATTAAATCGATTTCACAAATTTTAGGTGAACCAAAGCCTTCATTATTCTTTGACTAGAGTAAAGAAATTAGTTCATATTTGATGCGAAAAAAACATACAAGATTGAAGAGGGAGCAGCGGTCATCGTCTGTTGAAATTTGGAAGATCTAACTCGTCCGAATGTTGAATAGATAGGAAAGCTACAAAGGCCATTCATGGCTTTCACTTCGTCCCACGCACAAAAGGAAAAAGGCTACTAAAAACTTCTAGGGAAGAAAAGTCAAAGCCAAGAATGTTTTAGTGGTCCTGACATTCGTGAGAGGAAAGCCAAAGAAATTCCCAAGGAGAAAGTCAACCAAACAATGCTAAGCTAGTCTTCTGCCATTCTCATTCCCGTCTATTGCTCTCCAATTTCTAATTGGTATTCCCCCCCCCGGCCTACTGATTGCGGCGGCTCGCCCAGAAGAAGAAACCTTCGTCCGTCCTTCCTTTGCAAGAATTACCAAAATGGGCATAACATCTCATTTTCCAAAAATGCCCCTGGAACAAGCTCTATCATCTGGACTTCTTTTCTGTCAAATTGGCATTCGTTATTATATTTTCGTTCTACTCTCTAAAATAAATGCATAATATTAAAAGTGAATAGAATCCATCAATTAATCCACATCAGGTCAGGTAATAGGGGAAATTAATAATAAAATAAATGAGAAAATTGTAACCTATCAATGGGCGGGATTTGCTTGGGTTTGAGATGGAACCTAGTCATATGGGTTTGGCTCCAATCTTACCCATATGTATTTTGGGACTAACTTGGGTGGGATCACTTTGGGATGTTTTTAGATTGATCCCACCCAATACCCAAATCTATTTTCTACATATTTTTTTGCTTTAATTCATTTTTTATTTTTTAAATAACTTTAATATTTTTAATTTATTAAATTTCTTTTAATCTTATTGTGAATTTATATTTTCATGAATTCATTTTACACTCTAGAATGATTTACGCCCAATACCCAAATCTATTTTCTATATTTTTTTTCCTTTAATTCATTTTTTATTTTTTAAATAACTTTAATATTTTTGATTTATTAAATTTGTTTTAGTCTTATTGTGAATTTATATTTTTATGAATTCATTTTACACTCTAAAATGATTTACACTCTAGAACGATCAACAATTACTTCAAAAAGACGTAACATTTTGATAAGAATGAATACATCTTCTCCCTAGACAAAACCAAAAGAAAAGTTGAGAGGGTTTAGAATGAATATTTTAATCTTTTCTACTTTTTGTAGCCCAAATGACAAAAGAAAAAGGAAAAGTTGAGAGGGCTTAGAGTCAAAGGCCGAGCTCATTTAATCCGTTATGTATTAGATCCATTTTTTTTTCTTTTAATGTATTTTTGGGTGTTTTTTGTGGTTTTTTTTTTGGGGGGGGGGGGGGGGGGAGGGCAATACATAACGGAATTTTATCAGCAGCGTTATACCGCATCTTAGAAAGAATTCAGTTTCTTAAAAATTTATTGCTTCAGTGAATGGAAACGGTCGAAAATTGAAACTCACCCAATTTATCTATGGTTATTTATTAGCAAAACAAAAACAATTAATATAAGCTAAGATGGGCTCAATTAATGTTGATATACAGCACAAACCGAGCACAAAATTCCTTAATAAGAATCAAAGATGAGGAACACTGCTGTCAATAGAACAGCTCCTTGGGTCATCATTTTGATTTTTTACTTGGTTCAGACAGCCCAGGTTTATGCTTGGTTTGATCAATACACAACAGTTATATACAATGCTCTGCGTAATGAGAACTTAGAACTTCATTGCCAATCTAAAGTTACTGATTTTGGATGGAAAACTCTACGACCTGGACAAAACTTCAGCTGGACGTTCAAGGAAAATATTTTTCGAAGTACTCTATATTTTTGCAGGTTTCGTGCTTGTGGAGACGAAAAGATGTTGGATGTTTTTAACAAGCACATCGCTGATGTCGGCTGCCATTATACTCACGAGTACGTCTACAGCATCTCAGGACAAAGTATCCTAAAATACAGTAGGGAAAAAAAACTATGTTTTCATTATCGCCAAATTACTTCAATAATTATGGCATCTTTGTATGAAAAATCTGTTATACAAGAAAAAGATAATTACTTCAATAATCTGTTTTTTTTTCCCTACTGCATTTTAGGATACTTTGTCCTGAGATCAAACGGCAAACTCAATTCACTAAGAAACCCCAAACAATCACTAAACAGCACTAGAGATGAAAATGGGAAATAATTGGCCAGCAACTCCCAAAGCAACTCCAAACACCTCCCAAATAAATGAAATGTCAGAGGAGCCTTCAAAAATCAAATACCAACAAATGCAACAGAAGCTCCTAAATAGTTCAACGGGAAGGGGAAAATCAAGCAAACCACTTCCTGTTTTTATCCAACAAGAAACCCACTAAAAAGGCACAAATTCCAGCAAATGAGGGTTCAGGGAAAATACTAAATGAGGGGGAAATTTCAATATCTCCACCTGTCAATTTTTGACAGGTGGTGACGGCGCGTGGGGCAGCGATGGGCGGCGCGGCAAGGACGGCAGCAACGGCACTGCGTTGGCGGTGAAGAGAGAGAGAGGCGTCGCAGGAGAGGCGCAGGCGTGCAGCGTGGCTCTGTGGAGGCGCGCGGAGGCAGTCGTACGAGGTGAGAGAGGAACGCGCGATGGCGCGTCAGCTGCGGGAGGAGAGAGTGGCGGCGCGCGCGTTGGGCAGATGGCTCGCGATGGGGGAAGGCCTTTGGAGCTGGTGGTGAGCGAGGTGAGCTGGTGAGGTGGTGGCGGGCTGCGTGGACTGGCAGTGGAGCTCGGAGCTTGGCGGCGAACTTTGGAGCTGCTGAAGGTGGTCCGTGAGGTGGAGCTTAGAGCTCGGAGGCGGCGGCGATGGAAACTGGTCAGCGGCGTGCGGCAATGGATAAGAAAGGAAGATTGGTGGCGTCGGAGAGAGTGAGGGAGATTAGGGATGGCAATGGGGACGGGTGACCGCGGGTGCCCGCCCCGCGGGGGGCTCACCGGGCGGGGGGTGGGGCGGGGGCGGGGGGGAATTTTTTCCCCCAGCTTAGAAGCGGGGCGGGGGGCGGGGGTATACTCCCCCCGGCCCCATCCCCGCCCCCCCGCCACCCGCGAAAAAAAAAAAAAAAATATATATATATATATATATATATAAATGGACTATCATATTATATGGTGAAGTTAAGGTTAGTTGATAAACTTATTGATAATGAGTATTATTAGTTGAGATGTATTATATTAATGGTATATTAGTTTTAGTGTAACTATAATTGCATATTATCAATTATATGAAGTAATGTATACAGTATGTTCTACTTAATAGAATTTATTAATTAGTGTTATACTAAATTTGACTAATACATTTTATACTAAATTTCTAATTACACTTAATAGAATAAACACTGTTTCTCAAAAAAAAGCACAAACAACAAGTGCCATGCGAATTTAAGTGATTCGCATTTGTGCTACTAAAGTGAAAAATTTGCACTATTTTAGTTATATTTATTTCATCATATTGGATTGTATTCAAATAACTGTCTGTTGATTCTGTTTTTATGAGCTTTCAATTGTAAAATTACA
>NC_040045.1:35341371-35371673 GCF_003713205.1 Coffea eugenioides | reverse complement strand
GGGATACAGGGTAGCGGGGAAAAAGAGGAAGAAAGGGAAAGAAAGAAAGAAAGGAAAGAAAGAAAAGAAGAAAAAGGAAAAAGAAAAGAGAAAAAGAAAAAATAAAATAAAATGGTTTTGGGGTTTTTTTTCTCAATGTTTTTTTTAAATTTTTTTTCGAATTTAAATTTTCAAAATTTGAATTTTTGAAGAAAAAGGAAAAAATGCCTTTTGAATTTTTGAATTTTCTCAATGTGAAATTTTAAATTTTTTTTTTTTGGTTTTGGTTCGTCAAACACCGCGTGGGCACGTCAAGATTATAAAACATCCACTGATCTCAGGAGACACAAACACCGCGTGGGCACACCAAGATTGGCAAACGTCCACTGGCCTCAGAAGTCACAAACACCGCATGGGCACGCCAAGATTGCTGTCCTGACTACAGTGGAGGAAAACATTAAGACCGACCACAACCTAAATAAGAAACGACATAATTAAAGAATTTAACAACGAAAAACAATAAAATCAATATTAGGGTTGCCTCCCAAAAAGCGCTTTTCTTTAACGTCTTTGGCTAGACATTGTCATGTTTACTCAAGGAGGATAAAATTTTGTGACTCGTTTCAGTGTTTCATCCTTTATATAGTCCTGATAGCCCTCGTAAATAGAGTAATTTTTGAGCACACGAGCTACGATCTTCCGTGAACTTGTAGATGGCGCCAAACCGGTCAACAATAATCTGGATTCTTCACTCACTCCTCCATCACGCGCATTTATTGGTTCAACATATTTTGCCACTACCGCTCTTAACTTATTCCTGTCATGAAATTTAAAATTTTCTGGTATAATAAAATCAATCTCAATAACAGGAGTTGAAGAATAGAAGTCAAGAAAATATTGATTAAGGAATGGAGGAGATGTCACCGCATTTGGAAATTGTTCACTAGATTCATTCATTTGAACGAGTTGATGTTGGGGTCTCATTTCTTGCACTTCAACTTCCTTTTCAATTGCCTTTTTAGATCCATTTTTTTGGAACTCTTGCAATTCCATGTCATTTGTCCGGGTAAATACATCATCATCTTTCTTAACGTCGATGATGGTCTGTGAAGGCAATTCTTCATAATTTGAAAGTCTTTCTTGGACTTGGGATTCTAGGCGGTTAAGTGCTATCATCAATTGATTTACTTGAGTTTGCACTTGTCCCCATTGATTCCTCATGCTTTGTAGGTCAGAATTCGTCTTTTGTTGATTAGCAATTAAATGCTTCATCATTTCTTCTAGAGACGGATCTAGCATGGATGATGGTTGTTGAGACTCTTGCTGTTGAAAATCCATCGGCCCGGTTGTATAATTGAAATTGGAATCATCCCACCATCATTGATCATACCCGTTTGAATAAAGGTCATACCACGTTTGATACTGAGGTGAAAAATCTCCAAAAGTATCAATTTGAACACTTAGGTTATTTTGAAATGTGGGGCATATGTCGGTTGAATAACCTGAGAAAAAACAATTTCCACAATTTGCAATAGCCAATTGATCATTAGAAAAAACATGAGTCTCATAATCCCATTCAGGAATAAAATTCAGTCTATCATCAAAATATGGAATGTTAGCAGCTATCAACTATATACAAAAAAGAATAAGAGGAAAATAAATAAAAAAAAATGAAAACAAGATGAAGTCAAAAAGAAACAAATTAATCTGGCACCAGTCCCCGGCAACGGCGCCAAAAATTGACAGGGTGTCGAACCTGTACAATAATAATTACCTACTCAAGAAAAATACAAATTTTGTATATAACGGTGAGTATGGTCGAATCCACAGGGATTGGGGATAATTCATTTCTTCTAGAGTTCAGTGCATTGGGGATTTTTGAAAAATATAAAATAACTAATTAACTAACTAATGAAACAACTAATAAAAATAAACAAGAATTAATCAATAACCAATACGACTTTAGTCAAAGGTGCAACTTTTCAGACACGGTCCATTCAACTGATCATCGATGCAAAGATAATTCAATTACTCATTACTAGATTGGTTATAGTTGTCATACACACGATGAACAACCAGTCTTTCCTTAATTCCTCGATAGTTAAGGTACGACCGTTAACTATTTCTCTAACCAAGAAATAACCCTAGGTACGACCGTAGGATTTAATTACTCGATTGCATTAATAATTAGAAAAACGCAATCCTAACCAACAAACACGCTACGAGAGTTTGTTTAAATTAGATCATACGTTTCCCTAACATGAAACTAATCACGCTAGTCGCCACTGGTATTAATCAATTGAACAATTACGGATTCAATCAATTAATTTAGCATTAGATCATTAGGTTAATTCGAATATCGGGCCCTTGACATTCAAATAACATAACAAGCATAAGCAATTAAATCAGGAAACGTGCAAATACCAATGAATAAAAGAAATAAATAAAATTAATTCGATCTCATAGATATTTGGAACCGCGCCTTCAAGTTGGCGCCGCATAATTAAATATTCACGTAAATTAATTGACTGCAAAGGCATCAAGTTTTTCACTAGAAAGCAAGGAATAAGGGATGTTTTTCCCGTTGGGGAATATTATCGAACATGTGACGTGTGCCTGACAAAGGGAAAAGAAAAGAAAAACTAAAACTGAACTAAAACTATCCTAAAACTAGTGATAAGAGCTCCTGCATGTTTGTTCCCTTTTCAAAGCCAAAAGAAAGATGCCTAATGCTATCTCCAGTGGTCCCCACGAATTAGCAACAAGCAACTGCTAAAGCTTCCTACATTTCTTTCCTTCCAAAGCTAAAAATGACTCAATGCTTTCCCGTGGTCTCCGCCGCAGATTCAAAATCAAAGTACAAAAGGCAAGGCCTCTTGGTGTTTCCTCTTTCTCTCGTCTTTCATTGCTCTTAGGACTCTTAGTACTCAAGACACTCCCAATCAACCAAAAGAAATACAATCCGTCCGTATCACGATGTGGGCCAGGTTTGTGGCTTGTTTGAAGTCTCCATTATTTCCAGAAAGCCCCTCCTTTTTTTGTAGTTTTCTGTTTCACTCCCTGAAATTGAGTCCAATACCAAATTATAAGTAAATATTAAAAATTAAAACAATATTTGGAAAGGATAAAAGGGAAATTAACAATAAAATAACCAACAATTAACACCCTATCATAAATCTTGCAATCTAAAATTTGAAATTTAAATTCATTAAATTACTGAATTATTACATACTAAATGTAATATATTTGACTGCATATCATATCAGTGTCACTTAATTAAATTTAGATATTCTATTTTTTGTTATCAAACAAGTCTGAAAATGTTAATATCTAAAACCATTAAATTCAAGTGTTTTTTCTTTTGTAAGAAACCTTCATTTCATCAAGGATTTGGCACAAAGCGAGATCGAGTTAGTCTTAATTAAAGAATAAAACGTTAAATACAGTTCACAGGGGGCAATTCTAAGAAAGAGTATGTTTCAAAGCTAATTAAAAACGAAAAAAAAATGAATATGAAGGAACTAAGGAAAAATAATGATGGAATTCTTTCCTTGATATAAATTGGGGTCACATTGCTTCGTAGCATAATGTATTATTTGAATACTCGTAATCTATTATTTACCAATCATTAGTGTAACACCAAAAGTGTCAATCTAAGTCAAAAATAGCAAACTAGAAATTTAGAGGCTGACAGGTGTCAAGTCTATGCAATAATAAATACTTACTCGAGAAAAATATAATTTCTATATATAGCTGTGAGTAGGGTCGAATCCACAGGGACTAGGGATAATTTTGTTTCTTCTAGAGCTCAAAATATGGAGGAATTTTTTTATAGAAATATGAATAATTAAACAAATCAAATAAAAAGGCCTAACTAATAATTTACTAAAAATGAAACAATAATAAATAAATTCTAGCCAAGAAATAACTTCGGAGATGGTTCGCTCAATTGATCATGGATGCAATAATAATTTCATTCACTCACTGATAAACAAATTATAACTGCCAAACAAGCGATGACAATCAACTTCTCCTTACTGTATCGGTGATCAATGTACGACTGTTAATCACTTCCCTAATTAAGAAATAACCCTACATATGACCGTAGAGTTTAATTCACCAATTACCTTAAGAATTACAGAAGCCCTGTTCTAATCAAATAACACGCTACGATGGTTATTTTAAATTAGCACATATATTCCCCTGACACAAATCCAATCATGTCAGTCACCACTAATTTAAAGTAATTAAACAATTATAGATTTAACTGCTCTAATTGGTTTTAGGTTATTAGATTAAATTAAATATCGGACGTCCTTGATATTCAAATAAATAATAACAATAAGAAATTAAATCAGAGCACATACGAATACCAGTAAATAAAAGAAATAAAAATAATCAATTCGATCTTATAATTTTAGATGAACCAAATCCTCTGTTTTCTCGACTAAAAAAGAAGTTTAGCTCATCTCCATGGAAAAAGAAGAGAATGTTTCTAATTGTCTATTACAACCGAAAGAAAGAGTATGACTACTAGTCTGCCGCCCCTTCCTAACGAAGATATAAGGAAACGACTAAAGAAGAATGCTGCTAGCTAGTCTCCTACTACTACTAAACCACTACTATTGAAAGGAAGCCAAGTTCCAATTGGCCCCAGAATAGTCAAGGCAATTGTTGGCTCCTTTGAGTATTAATCACACGGGCCCTGACTGTTCTATCCTTTTCCTAATTTTTAGCTTTTTGAAACAAAATAAACTTCCTCCTTGAAAAAAGGAACCCTTCACAGATAATGTCAATCGTTTACTAAATAAATAAAAATCTAATTGATAAAGAAAGAAATTTTCTTAGTCTTCAACCTTAGGCCTGCTCGGAATCCAATTTGTATTAAGAAACTTCTACACGTGAATCCCAAATCATTTGGACTTGACATCAATTCTTGTAAAATCACCCCTTTTATCACTTTTTGCTCCACTTCCCTGTAATTAGTACCAAATATCAAATATGAATAGAATCTGCCAATTAAAACAATATTTGGTAAAATAAAATAGGGAAATAATCATAAAATTTATAACAAAATTACAACTTATCAGAGGCCCAGCAAGAAATAATTATTCTTTGAGGCCAATAAAAATGGAAAAGGAAATGCTCACCTCCGAAAAAGTGTTAGGATCATTTGGGATGATATTTGCAAATTAAGACCTCCTATTCCTAGAACTAGAAGTTTTAGTTGGACTAAATGGTGCAAGTTTGTGTAATTCGTAAATAAAGATTCCTAACATTACGATACTAGTCTAATATTACTTTAGAATAGTAATATATGTGTGATCATGATTATGCGTGGACTACATGCTTGTTGGTCATATTATTGCATTACTTCACTCGTGTCCATAAACTTAAAGCTACAATCTATTGTTAATTTTAGACCTATTTAAGGGTCTTATGGCTCAGACTAGAACACTAACGTCTGAAAAACTGCAAACTCCATCTCCCATAATTGGTTGGGTTCTTGTCATTTTCCCTTTCCTAAACCAAACTCCCCAAACAATTTTAATTTGGGTAAATTATCAAGGCAGCTCCCGAATTATTTCAATCATTAATTAGCTTCTGGCCTCTTATCTATTTCAAGTCTCGATTGACCTTTTAATAGTTATAAAAAAAAGGCATCAAATTTTAATTATTTAATTCATTTTCATCGTTAAAAGTGATAAACTTAACAACAAAGTCTCATGAATCCAATGGTAAAACTGGACTGAAGAATCAAAATTCAATGCTCTTTATTATTGAAGAACCAATTTGAGATTTGAAATAGATTAGGGGTTAAAAGTTCATGATTGGCTTAGTTTTAGGAGCTCCCAAGGTAATTTATCATTTTATATTTTGTATATCATCTTTTCCACTTTTTTAGGAAAATATCATCATTTTCACCCTTTTTTCTTTGAAAAGAGAATCAGGATGATGCTGCAATATGTTTACTAGTCAAAGAAGAGGTGTGGAAAGTTGGGGGAACAGGAGAAGTAAGTGATTGTGGTCACAAACGGTAGGGAAAGTGTGTTGGATGGACACGTGTAAAGGTCTTTTGTGACCTGGAACTTGAAGACCTGTTGGGCGTTGAAGTTAAGCGGAATGGGAATAGGAAAAGTTCAGGGGATTTCAAAGTGTAAATGTGAATTTAGTTTTATGAAAGAACGTAGAGCTCAATTTACGTTTAATAAAAGAGGATGAAATTCAAGGTATGTTAGCATAATTTTTATTTCTTTTTAATTGAAAATAGTTATTTATATTGCATAGTTATATATTTGTTTTTGCACAAGTGACATATTGAAGCATCTTCTCATAATGTACAATTTAGGTGGTTTGTGATGTTATAAGATATTCAATCAAATGTTATTTCTTGTCTTAATTTTAGTTATGACTATGCTACATATTTATTAAATAGACGTACCATTATAATTAAAGTTAATATTTGATATTTTAGGATGCCATATATTTAAATAGAATAAAATTATTTTGAACATAACATATTAAAATAATTTTGGCACCCCCCAAGGAAAAAATCTTGGTTTCGTCACTGCTTAGGAGGAAATTGGGGCCTATTGCTAACAAAAGATTGTGAAAATTTACCTTTATACCCTAATTATTTGAAAAAATCTAATGAACAAATTTTGCAAAAGAAACATTATTTCTTGTCAACAAATTAAGTAACTAATAAAACCACCTGTAATGTTGCTTTAACATATTTAATTTATATTAAATATAAAATCTACTAGTTTTCCTTTCGTAAAAATATAAGTGTAACAGTTTTTCAATTTTAGTTACAAACATTTATGTTTTTTACATAAATGTAATGATTCAAAGTAAAATACCCATAAATAGCTAGTATTTTGTTGATGTAATGCAAAAAACTCACAAAGAGCTGGTATGTTATGGGCACAATCTTTTTTACTTTCACATATTTAAAATTTGTTAAATACAAAATCTACCAGTTTCCCTTTCGTAAAAATATAAGTGTAACAGTTTTTCAATTTTAGTTACAAACATTTACGTATTTTACATAAATGTAATGATTCAGAGTAAAATGCTCTTAAATAGCTAATATTTTGTTGATATAATGCAAAAAACTCATAAAGAGTTGGTATGTTATGGGCACAATCTTTTTTACTTTCACATATTTAAAATTTGTTAAATACAAAATCTACCAGTTTTCCTTTCGTAAAAATATAAGTGTAACACTTTTTCAATTTTAGTTACAAACATTTATGTATTTTACATAAATGTAATGATTTAGAGTAAAATGCCCATAAATAGCTAGTATTTTGTTGATGTAATGTAAAAAACCCATAAAGAACTGGTATTTTGGACAAACCCCTCCGTGTTCTCTCTTAGTCATAAAAAAACTTATTTTAAGTTTTGGCTTCTTAAGTAAACTGAAATTGGACTGGCATTCCAAAAAAAGGATACATCAGTTCAATTATCTGGATTAGGCAACAAATCAAACGTGAGGGAATTCCAGCTTTTTTAATTCATTGCATTAGCTCCATTTAACCATCTGTTTTAATCAAGATTCTTTCCTCTCCCTGAATTGTACTGCTGGTTTTACTTAACGTTTCAATCATTAATGAAGTACAAGTTATATTAATGAGCCTCGGCAACCACTAGAAATTAAATCCATGTCATGAAAGATGGTAGATAACCTTGTTAATCATGATGTGAACTGCTAATTTAATTAACAAATTGGAGCAATGACCACTAATCATTCTTTTTGCAAAAATCTGTTCAACTTGTGAAGGTCTCCGAGCATAAAATATTGCAATAATTGAAATAATATTACTATTATTTTATTTCATGTCTCATTGGTAAGGTAACTTACTTTATCTCAAGTGGCATTGCTATGTTTAAATACACGAGTTGTTTCTTCTAGACCTATTTTCAACTGGCATGGTGGGGAGGGAAGAATGGGTTGAATAGTTTGAGAGAAAGAAATATAGGTGAAAAATCTTGAATTCAAACTTCAGTACTTACACTTGAAAAAAAAAATGACATAGTTGTACCTCCCCAGATAAAATTTCTAACACGGGTTTTTCTTTCTTTTATTTATTTTCTTTTTTGGTTCTTAGTTGATGGAAAAAGACATATATAGTTCCATTTGTGGAAATTGTACAAGTATGCTGACCTTTCTCAAGTGGAAAGTTTGAATTCCTAAAAAGTTTCTCTACCAAAAATATTGCAGATAATACCCATATGAGTGGATTAACATGTTTTTTACTATCTCCTTATAGTTGTTTTTTCTGATTTTAAATATTCTTCTTTAATTAATACTCTTGTGAGATTAGAACAAGACATCCAAAATTGATATGGTGGTGATATAAATTTGAATTTTTTGAACAGGTGCTCATTGGACACTCATTAACACACATAAAATTCACCTAACCTATCATGTATATACACATATTAACAATTATTATTTTTCCTTGCATTATGTTTTTTCTCTATTTAATCTTACCTAACCTCCCTTGTATTTATTTACTTTTCCTAATTAATCTTATATTTTTAAAAATATAATATTTGAAATATATTTTAACGAGTACCTTATAAGCATCCGTTAGACAAACCGTTTTGAAATTATATTTTTAAAAATATAACACTTAAAATATATTTGAACGAGTACCTTATAAGCATCTGTTAGACAAACCGTTTTGAAAATATAAGATTAATTAGGGAAAGTAAATAAATACAAGAGAAGGTAAGCAAGATTAAATAAGAAAAGTATATAAATGCAAGAGAGAATGATTATTGGTAGTATGTTTATATATATGGTAGGTTAGGTGAATATTAAATGGTTTAATGAGTGCCTTAAGAGTAACCATTAGAAAAAAAATTTTCAAAAATATTGCACTTAAAATATATCCTGGTTGGACACCATTAGACACATCCATTTTTTTTTTCTTGACATTGTTATATTCTTGGTCTAGCTCAAGGGTGCTTGGATAAAAAATTGTTTGAATTTTTTTAAAGAATAATACTGTAACATTTTCTGTGATATAATGCATGTTAAAACAAATAAAAAATATATTTGTGATAAATTTTTTTTATTTTCAAATAATAAGCTAACAAAACAATGGGTTTGTTTGGATTGACTTGATTTCAGATAAAATAATTTACTTCACAAATTTCAATAATCTTTTTATCTTCCCAATCACCTTTTTATCTCACATACATCATATCACAAAAAGTGCTACAGTAATTATGTCAAATAAATCATCCAAAAATAACTCCTTTCCAACCAAACTCTGACACTAAGGACAAAATTTTACTTAAAATGGCAGTATTACCTCAAAATTAATGAACATTATTTACCACTCTCCCCCTCCCCTTGATTTACTGAAAATGGAAATACTAAAGACACAAGCATCATAAACTTTCAAAATTTTAGAAAAATTGAATTGTAAAACAAAAAAGATACTATGTGATAAATGATTTGCCAAAAAAAAAAACACAACTAAATCATAGATAACCAAAACAAAAATATACTTTTCTACGATTAGCAATAAGAAATCTCCAAAAGCCAGTCAAACCTTCAAAAACAGAGAAACTAAGGAAATGGGAAAATAAAAATGGAAAGCTGCTAAAATTCTGAGAGCTTCCAGGTAATTACTAATTACCACGTTGTAATCATTATGCTAATCTTGTTTTGATCGAAGTCACATTGGCCCATTACCCATAATTGGGATACCTTTATGGTGGGAACCTGCTTATGGTAGGAAGACGGAGACGTTAAATTGTTGTACAGCGCGTGGAGAGGAAATATACAAGAACCGTCTGCGGATGCAACCAAAAAATACACTGACTTCCGTACGAGTTGGGGCAGGAAGTGTTTTTGCATGTTAAAACCAGAGGCATTTATGTATTTGTAAATGTACCCATTACAACTGGAAAAATGTTGCAAATGCCTTGGACAAAAAATGTGCATAAAGAAGGTACCGAAATTTTAAGAAATAATAAATGACTATCGCACACGCGTGGGGATAATAATTTGGAAGAAGGAAAAGTGGAGGTAAACGAAAGGATTCAAGCCTTCATTATATTTATATACATATATAAATTTAGTGACCAAGTGTTCAGCTTAAGCATCCGGGAAAATGGTCCCATGACTATCATTATGGTAAAAAAACTTATTATAATAGGTTATAATAAATTTAGCAACCATTTGATTACCTGTTGGACTTATCCACTTGAATAGGATTATGCGTAAAAATAAGGAAGTAAGTTTGTCATCTAAAATAGTAAGTTAACGTAATAAATTAGTAATTTTTGCAGCCCAAAACGTGAATTGAAAGTATTACGAAACATACTTTTTAAAGAGATAAATTACAATTTTTATCCTCAACATACTTTTGAGGGAGTAAGTTTATTCGAAGTAATAGTATGTTTTTATACATAAATAATCATTTTTACTTATAACATAGTAAATTTCATTAATGACAAAAACATGCTAATTTATGGCAAAAATTATGGCGACCCCACTTCCCCCTAAGGCGAACCAGAGGGTTGGCGGGCCGTCTGCCTAACTCTCGCCAGGACTCACGCAAGCGATCTAGCCCAAATCCTTCCGAAGAATAAACTAAGCTATTACAACACCGTTTCCTTCCAGATAGACTGATAACTAGATCCTCATTAACTTCAAAGATAACAACATCCGAAGATAGCCAATCGACGGCTCTTAAACACTTCACGCGTTACTTACAAGGATTAAAGTCATACCATTCCAAATACATATAATTTCACACAACAAAAATATATACATACCAGCCAAATGACAGAATTAGGGTTTACACATTTTCCAGCTTCAAGTGGCAACCCAAAACAAGACTACCTTGTTTAATTTGGAATTCATTACAAACCGCAAATCGAATTTAAATTGTTCAATTACATTCACAGAAAATACAAGCAGCTCAAATTCTCTCAAACTTCAAGACCTGTAAGGAAAACAAATGAACGTGGGGTGAGCTAAAGCTCAGTGGTGCCCTAGAAACATGCAATCAATTAAAACAATTAACACGTATTGATTCGACTGAAGTAAACAAATAGGGAAGCGATAATACTCGAGTATACCTTAGACTGGTCGAGGGATTCACCCAACGACGTTACGTCCAACACTTATAGACTGGTCGAGGGATTCACCCAACGACCTTACGTCCAACACTTGATTTTTATAGACTGGTCGAGGGATTCACCCAACGACTTTACGTCCAACACTTGATTACCAGGTCAGGATAAGAGGCCCTCCCACCCTTAAGGTGTGGTACATTCCCCTGCCTAGTAATTTAGCACTTAGCAAGCGCAAGCAAGATATTCACGAAAAACACTTCAAGCAAGTCACCACTCGAAAGGCTAGTGTGATAAAGTACACACTGCTCACTTCGATGGATCAGCAATCATTTTTGGCAATTATCACATAACGAGTCGATAAAGCACTTTAACCAAATAGTCATAAAACAGGCAGGGACACTCACCTAGGAGTGAAGCTCAGAAGTCAAGCTGGAATTCAAAATTCCACGTCCTCGCTATACCCTAGAAAACCAGGTTTTGAAACTATAAGTTTTACTATACAAGTGCTTGATTTATATATAAAATTATCGGGTTTTATAGCTAGGTTATTTTCTCGAAGTAGTTCAACCATTCATTTGAAATTAACACTAGTAAAAGTGGTAAAACATTCCGTATGGTTTCTTTGAAGAGAAATACTTTTCTTTCTAGAGGAGCAAATAGACTTATTTATGTCAAATGAGTTTTCTTGCCGAACAAGTTTTCTACGCCCTTTTTGGTTTAAAACTATTAAAATCTTGCGTTTGAAATGAGTTTCTCAAAAGCAACTAGCCAGAGGCAAATTTTAAGGAAAGAAAGGAAAATAAAATAATACCTAGGGGTTTAAAGCAAGTGAAATCTTTTTCTAAAAATAATAAAGCTAATTTAAGCTAGGAAAAGAAATAACTAGTTGACAATGTATTTCAAATCCCGAATTTCTCACGTGATCGTACAAGACGAATTTTTTTTGTAACTTAATATATAGAGTTGAACATATTCACGTAGCTCGATTTGAAAATACTCAAGCTCACAGGGTCAAAACGAACTTTTCATATTCCAATTCACCAACACATTATATCTCAGATTTGCCAATATAGGAAAATCACATTTCAAACAATAATATCACTAGGGTTTCGTCAATCATTAGCCCTGGGTTTCAACAGGTTCATTTCTGATCAAAAATAAATCAAATGACCAAGGTTTCGTCAATCATTAGCTCTTGGTTTCAACAAGCTCATATCGGATCACATTTAAACACAATAGATTCAAGGCCTCCAAAAAAAAAAATTCCATCGACTGAACCGCAAGGGTTTTATCCACCAAGTAGAAATAATAACAAGTAATTCCAGCGGTTAATTTCATCAAAACTTTACTGATTGTAAGAATCACTCAAATAGCCAATTATCAAGAGCATTTTTCAAGCCATTGTAATAATTTCAGCTCCTTTCTCATTCGGTCATTAACCGAATTTTCCAGCAGCAAGACTTCGACCTTTTTCACTCCCAGCTTATCATGCAAATGGTGATTATTATGCTTAAGGGGTCTCTTAACCAACGACTCAAAATTTACAGCTTGTAACATATTCTTGGAACTCAAAATTCGCAAAAGAAAACTGAAAAATACTTTTCTTCTTTACTCGGCTACACTGAAAAATTCCCGCAGCTTAGTCATTCATAAAGCCGGATTTTCCTTGGCCAAAACAGGATATTTAAGCCCTCCCTTTTGACATGCAAACACGTAGCTAGCTAATAAACGTTCCCAGTTCGAGGTTGAATTCGAATAACAGCTGCAAACCTCAAAATCCAGCAATTCTGTGCAGCTAGTTTCGGATGAACATGCATGTAACAGATTTCCTTTTATTTTTATTTTCTGTTTTAAACCAACCAACCAACTGCATGCAGAGTTTAGTTATCTTATTAATAACTAGCTAATCATAGTTATAAGCTCAGAACATCCAGATTAAACCAAGTACAGTTGCATTATTCCTAATTAGTTCTCGGCAAAATCAGAAACTTTTCCAGCATTTGCTCAATCACAATTTAAATTTTCCCTTCGGATAAAACCTTGTATTTTGCACTCAACTCTCACATGCACAGCTACTGAACTAATTAGCTATCATTTCCAGTCCAAAAATCAGTTCGGCAACAACAATATTCATCCATAATTCCAGAAATTGGTCCAGCTAGCCTCGGATGAGGTTGCATGCATCGGATTTCTGTTTCATTATCCCTTTTCTTGCTTAACCGAGCCATTGAGCTGCATGCAAGGCTTAAACACTTAGTTTTTAGTTGGTTAATCACAATTACAAGCTCAGATCATCACAATAAAGCAAATTAGAAGTTGCATTTCCTAATCAAGCTCTCGGCCGAGCCATGTCTTCCAAATCAGATTTTCTCATGATTCAGTTTCATCATCCAAACGCACAGCTCAACATGCATGTCCATATATGGCTCAATCTATTACTAATCAACTTATTCTAGCTCAGGAATTACCTCACAGTAAAGCTTACCCACGCGACAGAGCTGAACTTTTCTCCCTCTCTCTGTTCTCACGCGACTGGAGGTGGTGTTCCTAGTTGCAGTGTTTGCGGCTGTGATGGTGTTGAGGCTGGAGCTGATGAACTGGTTTTCAGTTGGTGGAGGTCGAAGAAACAGAAGGAGTTCACGCACGGCTTTCCCTTTCTTCCCTCACTTGCGGCCGAAACAGAAACGAAAAGCTCGCGAGTTTCTTTTCTTTCCTCTCGGATGCAAGGTGCGGCTCCCTCACTCTCTCTCTCGTCGATGATCACGAGGTGGGGGGTTCTTGTGGTTGAGACGAGATGAAACAGAGGGAATGGTGCGTGGTTGGAAGGAGTTTGAGTGCTTCAGAGGTTGTGTGTTGAAATGGAGAAGGTTTTTCATTCGGCCGAGGGTGATGAAGTTATAAGGATTGTCCGAAATTGGGTTTTGTGGTTGCATGGTGATTTTTGAAATAATTCAAGGGTAGTTTAGTCATTTCACATTTTCACCAATTATCTCCTTGAGTCCTTAGTTCTAATCAAATTCAAAGTTTACCCCAAACGTGATATTAACACCTAATAATATCCTAATCTTGCTAAGATTCAATTATCGAAATTCTTACGTCCTAAGTATACTTAGGATACTTGTATCGTTTTTGTCTAAAATTTATCGATTGCATCTTAATACTAAGGTTTCTATTTACACTTAACCTTATTCGGGAATAAAATTAGCTATCGAAATTTAAGGGATTTATTTTTAAGGAATAAACTTAATATAACTCAAGAATTATTAATTTAGTGTAGCAAGGCTAAGTAATTTAATAGTTTAGCACAATTATATTATTTTGCACATGAAAATTATTTCTACGCACTTATTTAAAAACAATTAGATTTAATGCTAAAATTTATAAGGAATTACAAATGCAAAATGAAATATGCACTAATATTTAAAAGCAAGTGAAAGTAATGCTAGAAGAGATTAAGGAATACGAATACTAGATAAAAATGAAATTGAAGTATGCATTGGTATTTGTCTGCAAAATTCAAGGTTCTCACAAAAATTCTCTATTATACTTAAAAACCTTATGCCAAGCCCATATTTTATTGTTATTTAAAATAACACTAAAATGTTTTATTAATGATTAAAACTGAGTACCTTACTTAGTAAGTAATGTTAATATACTTGTATAAATACTTGATCGTATGTGAAAAATTAGTATTTTTGAAATTTATACATAATTAAATTTTTTCTATTGCAGTTTAAAAAAAAAAGTAAGCGAAATTTTTTTTGCGCAGAGCACCGAAATCCACAAGTCAAAATAGTTGGTCTGAAAGGGAAAGATACAGCTGAATAGCATTGTTTAAAGCACCAAATAAATAGATGTAAAATGCTGGTTAAAAACTGGTACTTTGACATATAATAAAGGAAAGTCATAAAAATCAGGCCATTTATGGAAAAAGTTTTCATTAATAAAAATTCCAGCTCTTCACGGCTTTTTTACCAGTCCTCCAAAGCATGAGCAAAGTGCCAATAATTGAAATAGTAATTTTTTCGATTTATACAGAATTAATTTATTTTTTGCAAATAAAAAAAATAATTGAAATTTTTTATCAAAAAGCACATAAGTCAAAAGGATTGGTCTAAAAGGGAAAGGAATAGCAGATATGTACAGTACTTGTATTTCACGTTCGAAGGACTACAGTGCTGTTTTTGACAATACCCCGAAAAATATGTAATGCAAACGGAACCGATTCTTCATTATTTAAAATACCAAATCTGTGATTGTATTTTAACTGTTATCCATTGGTATTCTAAAGTATCATTTTTTCATCCAATACCACCTTTTAACACCCATTTTCCCTTAAAAATTTTATTTATTGGATGAAAAAAAATAAACCTTTTATGCAATAAAACACTAGCTCTTTGTAACTTTCCTCCATTATAAGAACAGAGTACCCATTTTTTCATAAAAAAATTTATTTATCAGATAAGATAAAAATTAACCCGTTTTTCAATAAAACACTAGTTATTTATGGTTTTCATCTATTATAATAACAGAGTACCCATTTATAAACAAAAAATTTATTTATCGAATAAAATAAAAATAAACCCATTTTCCAATAAAACACTAACTCTTTATGACTTTCCTCCATTATAAGAACAGAATACCCATTTTTGCATAAACAAAATTTATTTATCGGCTAAACTAAAATTAAATCCATTTTTCAATAAAATACTAGCTCTTTATGACTTTTCTCCATTATAAGAACAAAGTACCATAACAAAATTTGTGGATAAAATAAAATAAAAATAAATCTATTTTTCAATAAAACACTAGCTCTTTGTGACTTTCCTCCATTATAAGAACACAGTACCTACCTTTCCATTAAAAAGTGTATTTATCGAATAAAATAAAAATAAACCTGTTTTCTAATAAAACACTAGCTTCTTTATGACTTTTCTCCATTATAAGAACAAATAACCCATTTTCGCATAAAAGAATTTATTGGATAAAATAAAAATAAATCCATTTTTCAATAAAGCACCAGCTACTTATGGCTTTCCTCCATAAATTATCTATTTTCATACGTTAATTTATTAGTTAGATAAAATAGAATGAAATTAGGTTGAACAACAAATTACCCTTTACGATGAAATTGAAATACAGAAAAGTAACCCATAGCAAGTTTTAACTTCATTTCCAATACAAAAATATGCTACAAATTCTTTTGGCAAACGCAAGACACCTCATTCATAAAGTCTCAAGAAACCTTTCCAACCATTATGCAAAAGCAACTTATTCATTCTAAATTTTTAGCATCAATTTGATTATCAGTTGGACGTATCCACCTGAATAGGATAATATGTATTTTCTGGGACACGAGACATAATAGGAATTAAACTTGTATTAATGTAGACCTAACAAAATGAGAAAAATAGCATAACAATTAATACAATAATAAGAATAATGATAGGGTATAATTTTCTCATTTATTTTATTATTAATTTTTCCTATCACCTGACCTGATGTGGATTAATTGCTGGATTCTACTCATTTTTAGCATTTTGCATTTATTTCAGGGAATAGAACGAAAATATAATAACAGGTGCCAATTTGACAGAAAAGGAGTCCAGATGATAGAGCTTGTCCCAAGGGCATTTTTGGAAAAGAAGATGTCACGCCCATTTTGGTAATTTCTGCAATGGGATGACGGACGAAGGGCTTCTTCTCCCTGGTGTGCCGCCGCAACTAGAGACGAGAGCAATAGACTAGAATTAGGATGGCAGATGACTAGCTTAGCATACTCTTTTGTGGACTTTTTCCTTTGGACCTTTTTTTTGGCTTTGGACTTACGAATGTCAGGAGCACTTAGCCATTCTTGGCTTTGACCTTTCTTTCTTAGAAGCTTTTAGTAGTTTTTGCCCTTCTCGTGCGGGAGACGAAGTGAAAACTATGAATTGCCTTTTGTAGCTTTTCTATCTATTCAATATTCGGACGAGTTAGATTTTCCAAATTTCAACGGATGATGGCCGCTACTCCCTCTTCAATTTTGTATGGATTCTTCACATCGGATATGAACTAATTTTCTCACTCTAGTCAAGGAAAAACGGAGGCTTTGATTCGCCTAAAGATTGTGAGATCGATTTAATTTAATCTTTTCCTTTTATTTATTGGTATTCGCATATTCCTTGATTGCTATGCTTGTGGTTATTTAATTAATTGATTGTCTTGGATCCAGATAATTAATTGATTTGGTAATCTTTTGTCAATTAGGACATTAAATCCGTAATTGTTTAATTGTCCTGGAATAGTGACAACTGGCACGATTAGATTTGTGTCAGGGGGATATGCGGGCTAATATGAAATAACCCTGGTAGTGAGTTGTTTGGTTAGAATAGAGCTCCTCTAATACGTAAGGCAATTGGGGAACTAAATCTTACGGGCGTACCTGGGATTATTTCCTAATTAGAGCAGTGATTAACAGGCGTATCTTAATCACCGACACAGTAAGGAGGGGTTGACTGCCATCGCTTGTTTGGTAGTTATAACCTATTTATTGATAAATAATTGGGATTGCCTTTGCATCGATGATCAATTAGGTGAACCATTGCTGAAGTTAATCCTTGGCTAGATCTTTAATTACTATTACCTTGATTTTAGTGAATTGCCGTTTGATTTTTAGTTGCCTACTTTATTTTATTTTTAAGTGTTTTCTTCTTTTAATTGATTTAGGCCTTTAATTATTGTTACTCTGAGTTCAGTGAATTATTGTTTAATTTCTAGTCAGTTATTTATTTTTATTTTCTTATTTGAATTTATTTGATTGTCATCGTTCCTACAAAATCACCCCCTGTGTTACTTTGAATTTCTTAAGAGACAAATATACCCAATCCCTGAGGATACGACCCTACTTGCCCTATTTACAAATTCATAATTATTTGTGAAAAAAAAATCATCCCATTCGGGTATATCGGATCAAGCAAACTCTTCGGGAATAGGGTGAATCAAGTAACCCATTGCACACCTAGAGTCCCTGTTCCAGTACTTGGAATTGGGTTTTGGTCATTTTAACTGGCAATTAGGTTTAATTTTATTATTGTGCAGGCTTCGACAACCTGTCAAATAACAGAGTTGGTATAACAAAATTAGTTTAGTCTACAAATTTATTTTTTCTGTAGATAGTTCGCGAATATGACATTCAACCACTAAAAAAAAGACATCTATATCTGTCTATATGTATTGCAGAGAGAATTTTAGATAAGGAGCTTTTCAAATTGTCAAAAGTTCGAATACTATTTTATTACAATTTTACATTTCTAAAATTAAGAAATGTTTACCTCACAACTAATCCTTTAACTGCTCGTACAAATCCTATAATCGTGCTCATGTTTTTCCCACATTTGCCTCACATTTTCCCCACTAACCAATAAAATAAAAACTCCCGAATTTTAACTAACAGATAATAACCAACCATGTCAAATTAATATCTGTAAATTCCAATTAACATCTCACATTTACTGCTGATTTTACTGATAGTATTAATTAACAGTTATTACTGACATTCACATCTCACACTTACCACATTACTCATAGTAATAACTAACTGTTAATTTAAGATATTCGCAACAGCGAAAGTCACATATCCAAAATTTAGGAGCATGTTGAAATTATAATTTTCACAATTCAATGTATTTTATTGCCATAATATAGTTTACTTTCGGAATCATTCACAAAACTGCTGCACACTAATCCAATTGACCCATTTAATTTGCCATCATATAAATTCAATACAGTGAAAAAATTACGCATCATACATTTTTTCACTAAGGATAAATCTCAGTTACAAACATTTCAGTCAGTGACAAAGCCAAGATTTTTTTCTAGTGAGGCTAAAATGGGTACTCAGTTTTTATAATGGAGAAAAGCCATAAAGAGTTAGTGTTTTATTGAACAATGGATTTATTTTTATTTCATCCAATAAATAGATTTGTTTATGCAAAAATGGGTACTCTGTTCTTATAATGGCGGAAAGCCATAAAGAGCTAGTGTTTTATTGAAAAATCGAATTTTCATGTATTTTATCCGACAAATAAATTGGTTTATGGGAAAATTGGTGTTAAAGAGGAGGAATTTCTCTAGAGGGGTTGAAATGGGTACTCTGTTTTTATTTTTATTTCATCCGATAAATAAATTTGTTTATGCAAAAATGGGTACTCTGTTCTTATAAAGGAGGAAAGCCATAAACAACTACTATTTTATTCAAAACCGAATTTTCATGTATTTTATCCGATAAATAAATTGGTTTATGGGAAAATTGGTGTTAAAGAGGTAAAATTTTATGGGAAAATGATACTTTAAGATACCAATGGATAACAGTTATAACACAATCACAGATTTGACATTTTAAATAGTGAAGAATCGGTTCCATTTCGATTACATATTTTTCGGGATATTTTTCAAAAATAGCACTATAGTCCTTCGAACATAAACTATAGGTACTGTACGTATATGCTATTCTTTTCCCTTTTACACCATTCCTTTGACTTATGTGCTTTCTCATAAAAGATTCTCATTCATTTTTTTAAATGGAAAAAAATTAATGAAATATGTATAATTCGAATAAAATAGTATTTTAATTATTGCCATTTTGCTCATATGTTGCAAGACTGATAAGAAAACCGTAAAGCGTTGCTATTTTTATGAATGGCAACTTTTCTCGTAAATGGCCTGCTCTTTATGTCTTTCCTTTATTATATGTCAACGCACCTGTTTTTAACGAGCATTTTACATCTAATTTATTTAGTACTGTAAACAATGATATTCAGAATGTTTCTTTCCCCTTTAGACCAAGAACTTTGACTTGTGGATTTTTGTGCTCTGAGAAAAAAGATTTTCGCTTACCTTTTTTTTTAATTGCAAAAGAAAAAATCAATTTCCCCATAAATCTCAAAAATGCTTATTTATACACAAACCATCAAGTATGTATACAAGTATAATAACCGTACTGACTAAGTAACGTACTCAGTTTTAATCAGTAATAATACATTTTTGTGTTATTTCAAATAACTCTAAAATATGGGTTTCGTATAAGTTTTTTAAGCATAATACAATATTATGGCCATAAATTAGCATGTTTTTGTCATTAATCAAATTTACTATGTTATAACTAAAACTCATTATTTCTGTATAAAAACATATTTTTACTTCAAATAAACTTACTCCCTCAAAAGTATATTTGGGATATACTATTGTAATTTATCTCTTTAAAAAGTATGTTTCATATTACTTACAATTTACCTTTTCGACTGCAAAAGTTACTAATTTATTACGCTAACTTACTATTTTGAATGACAAATTTACTCCCTTATTTTTACCCATAATCCTATTCAAGTGGATAGGTCTAACGGGTAATCAAATGGTCGCTAAAATTTTTAGAACCTATTATATCATATCTAAAACTGTGTTGATTACCGTATCGATAGTTATGGGACCATTTTCCTGGATGCTTAAGCTGAACACTTGGGTACTAAATTTATATATGTATATAAATATATAATGAAGGCTTGAATCCTTTCGTTTACCTCCACTTTTCCTTCTTCCAAATTATTATCCCCCACGCGTATGCGATAATCATTTATTATTTCTTAAAATTTCGGTACCTTCTTTACGCACATTTTTTGTCCAAGGCATTTGCAACATTTTTCCATCGGTAATGGGTACATTTGCAAATACATAAATGCCTTTGATTTTAACATGCAATAACACTTCCTGACCCAACTCGTACGGAAGTCAGTGTGCTTTCTGGTTGCATCCGCAGACGATTCTTGTATATTTCCTCTTCACGTGCTGTGCAACAATTTAACGTCTCCGTTTGGACTGTATATAACATCAACATGTGTCGCTCTCTGCCGGCCTTCCTACCATTTGCAGGTTCCCACCATAAAGGTTTCCCCCATAATTGGCACGGCATGGCACGGCATCAACTTGTCCTCTCTGCAGTCTGTACTGGACTATTTAAATACATTTCCAGGTGGTTTTCTTCCAGCTGAGTTAGCAAGTGAAAGAACACAGTAGTTGACTTCTTGCAGAGAAATTCTCTCAATCTCTCCTCCTCCAGGCTCCAGGAAGCAAGGACAGACCGGAATTTGAGGTAAAGAATAACTAAATTCAACATCAATGCAGCTTTCTTTAGCTTTCTGTGGCTAGAACGTGGAATTCTTGAACTTCTCCTTGTCCTATTTCTGTTTTTTCTTCATCTTTTGCTCTGCCGAAGAACAGGGAGAATCGATAAGGATCACAAAGAAAATGGCATTTCTCAGAATAATTGGGTAATTCTTCTCATCCCTGATTATTCAGTACTTTTCTGCTTATTGATTTGTTCATAGGTGCTTTTGGCCCTTCTGCATAAGATATTGCTGATTTCTTGCGCTGTTGGCAGTTCTGTTATGGGCAGATATGCTTGCAACATATGTGATGTGGATAATGCAGACATACTTAACAAATGTTTGGAAACTTGGATTTACTCATGCTGCTAGAATCATGAATATTTACACTGGCCTAACTAAATTTCTGCCATTAGTGCTTTTCATCTTTGTGGATGCTGGCCTTGGTAACTACTGGAATCTGCTCCTCTCAAGTACAGCCTTTTCAATTGTAAGTTCTTCTGCTGGGCAACTATATTTTACCTACTTTCTTCTTCAATTGAACTGAATATACTTGCTAATCTACTGTTAGAGTTCATGATTTAGCCTTTATAGCCCTTGGTTAGCTCGATATTCGCTGGTTATAGTTCCATGATTTAACTTCTATAACCCTTAATAGCTGAATATTCGCCTGTAACAAACTGAAAATACAAAAGTCAGTTCTGCCTATTGATGCAAGAACTTAAATTAATCCAGCTGGTGCAATCTCTTAAAAAGAAAATGTCTTTTGCCGTGATCAATTGCTGGGATTAGATAGGAATCTTCGGTCCCAATGCTAATTTTGTCCCTTTTGAAGTATGCGCGAGCATTACTTTAAAAGGGACTTGTGACATTGTTATTCAAGAACATTAGCTAAAGATGATGATTGGCCTTTCTTGAATTAATCATGCCTGCAACTATTGACAGGGTTTGGGATTTCTATCAATGTCAACACCACCAGTTCTACACAAGGCCACAGGGACCTGTAAAGGTTACGAGCCAAATTGCCTTGGTCATACACAAAAGGCCCTCTTTTACACAGCTTTAGCATTGATAGCAGTTGGATTAAGTGGACATGTTGTCTCACTGGTTGCATTCGCAGACAATCAGATTGAAAAGAAGCCAGATGAACCTAAAGTCAAGGAGCCGAAGTTTGAACGAAGCTCAAAGTCCTTCCTATACAAGTTCAGGAGAGGGCCTGATGGAAAATTGAAATATATGCCAAACTTACGAACCCCATCTTTCATGGTCAATTATCACAAGAGAAAGAAGCAGCAGCAGCAAGGTGAGAGGACTCCAAAAACTGAAGTTGATATATCACAACTTCAATTCCAACCAATAGAAGCAATGCTGGCCCTTGTGCAAAAAGAGCGAGTGAAACTCCTTGGCGCTTGTTTTATAATCCTTGTCCCTGTTATTGGTTTAATTGCTCTACCATATATAAAACCATGGTCACTTCGGTTTGGTATCCCAGCAATATGTACATTGGTGGCAACCCTTGCATTTCTGCAGGGTACAGGTTCATACAAAGGGGAAAGTAAACCAGATGGAAGTCCAGTAACCAATGTTTTAAGAGTCTTTGTGGCCTCCACACGCAAAATGTTTGAAGATCCTAAGCAATATTCAGAGCTTTATGAGAATCAAGACACCAACACTCCAAAATTGCCTCATACCAAGGGACTACTCAGGTTTGACAAAACTTTTCCACTAGTATTTTGTTCTCTATACATTATTTACCTTCCCAAGATAGATTAACTTGTTTGCTTATAAAAACTTTGTTCCGGTCAATGATCCATTAAAATCCTGAGATGAGGCAAGGTACGGTTAAGATTTGTCATAATTGGCACATTTCTTACGGAATCCGATCTGCAGTGATGTTGTTTTAGTTGTGAATTTTGTTCACGTACACTGGGTCTTGATAGTGGTGCAACAAGTTGCATGGTTGTATGCCAAAGTTAGTAAGAAGCACATCCATGCTGTAACTACCGCCAACCTCTAAATTCATGGAACTCTAGTTTCTCAATCTAAATAGTACCAATGGCTTATAATAGTTTGCGAATATCTAATAGTTCATATGCTTTCCAATCAAATATATACATTGCCAGTGGAAAGGTTTTAGAGTTGTGAAAATTTCATCAGATTTATAATTTTATATTCTCTAAGCTCAATTAGTCAAAATCTGAGTTTATTATATCCTGTTCTATACTTAGAAAGCATGATGCATTTAATTTCCTTAACTTGGCTCTAGCTCATTTTTATATTTTATGCACTTCACTCAGTTTCTTAGACAAGGCTGCCATCCAATTGACGACTGAAATTGAAGAACCAGAAAAGCATAGATTGAGACTGTGCACTCGGACAGAAGTAGAGGAGACAAAAATCATAATCCGCATGATGCCAATTAGGATCACCTCTGTAATTTGTGGTCTCATTACTTCTGTTGGAAACACATACTTCGTAGAGCAAGCAAACCACATGAATTATAAGATTGGAAAACTAAAGTTGCCTAACTCAGTCATTCTGGTGTTCTATGAAATATCAAAGTCACTGATTAAGTTAATTTTCACTGCTATTGGAAGGTGCTTAAGAGGAGCACACAAAGAAAAGTATGCCCCCTCAATTGGCATTGCGCTTGCTACAATCTTCTCAGTGTTATGTTGCATAACTGCTTCTGGAATCGAAACTCGAAGGATACATGTGATCAGAAGTCATGGACTGCTAGATAAACCGGAAGATAAGATCCCTTTGAGTGTGTTTGTGCTTCTTCCACAATACTTTCTTCTAGCTGGTCTGGACTGGCTCTATGAAAACAATGTTACCCCTTTCTTGACTGATCAGAGTCCTCCTTCGATGAAAAAGTACCTTGTATACCTCAGTCCTGGATTATCGGGCGTTGGAAGTGTTTTATCAGTTTATGTTGTAGGTAAAGTTAGTGAAAAAGGGGGAAAAAGGAATTGGTTTCAGTACACATTAAACCAGAGTCGCCTGGATCGCTATTATTCGGTGCTTGCTGTCCTGAGTGCTGCAAATTTCATTTGGTTTGTATTCTGGGCTGTATTGTTCCCTCTTAGAGAACCAGGTTCAAATGATGAGAAAGCTGCTGAAAATGATGAAGAAAAGGCTCGAAATAATGATGGAAATGAGGAATAGACTCGAAATCAAGAAAAAGAGGAACCTATTGGAAATAGAGAATGGGTTGACCCTTCTCTGAATTTTGTTAACGATCTTTTGGCTGCTAACATTACACGTTGATATATGGCTTGAGAGCAACATTAACTTGTCTCAAGAAAGTGTTTCCCACTCAAGCTTCATAGGTCTTGTACATGGTTCATACCTTTTATTTTGACTAGTAATAGTTCACGTGCTTTGCACGTTATTGTAATATCTTAAAATATATTACTTTTTAGTTACTAAAAGTTTTTTATGAAATTTTGATCATCAACATCGTAATATAGTATTTTTATGTTATTTATTTTTTTAAGCTAGTTACTTTTAAAAATTTTATTAAATGAAAAGAGACAGAAAACATTCCAATGTAGTTGACATATCCCTCAGGATTGAATTTGAAATCATGAACGAAACACTTTTTGATTTATAACTTGAACTCTAACATATCAAATATTGATAATATCATGTTTTACCAAAAGTATTATATATTCATGACTCTATTGCATATTAGCCACAATCATCAAAATTTTTTATAAACAAAGAATATAATTAAGTTAGAAAAATAAGCATACATGTAATTTGAATTCTTTGTATTATGTTAATTTTATTTTTGTCAATAATAGAGTATAAATGATCCACCACGTAAAGTTTTTTTGGCTTGTACATTCTAACAATTGAAATTTTATAGATAGAGATAGTTGGAGTTTTTCTATTTTCCTTTTCTTTTATTCATGTTTTTAGCACAATCCAATGCGAAGCAAGAGCAACACGTCTACTTTTTTCATATGAGGACAATATTTTTGATTTTAATATTAGTTTTTTTTATGATCATGAAATTGGAATGAGAATTGTGGCTAATTAATAATTTTAATATTAATTTTTTGTATATTGCAGTGTTTTAGTTTTTAATTGCCAACTTTTAATCCATAACCGCTATCATTATTATTACTTATTGGAGTGCATTAAATCTGTCTAATTACAATTCTCACCATAAATGAAATTTACTTAATTTTAAAGCTTTTCATTTCATAATCGCTTCCATTATTCACTAATATTGCAATACAATAAATATATGTAATCATTAGAAAAATAATGGTATTTTGGATATCACCAAAAACAATTTGGATATCATTTTCATTTTATCATTTATCATTTTATATTTACTCTTATTATAATTCTTATTTTATCATTGGAGATAGTTTCTGACTTGATGGATGGATTTGGTTTGCTCAAACCAATACAAATGAAGCATTACTTATTATTGTCAATAACAATGTTTGTCTTCCCCTGGACATCAGCGATTTGGATGTTGTCTTTGGTATTATTTGAATTGTATTCTAGCTTTTTAATTCATTTGCTATTTACTTTATGTCATTTTATAAATAGTTTTCAATTTATTTCCATTTTTCTTGTTTTGATCAGTTGCTATTAATGATAATAGGGTTTGTATGGTGTATTTTAGATTTCTTTTTTCTAGTTTAATACTGCTATTTCAGTTATAAAGGTGTCATCATATTTTGTATATTGAAATTTCATTGGGTGCAACATTGAAAAATTCTTCATATTGGTAAAAGTGCATAATTGTAAAATTACTTGTGATATTTGTGTGAAGATATACAGATGAATAAGGGGTTTCTTGTCATTGTATGTTTCTCCATTTCTAGAGAGTATCTATTTTTTGAAAATTGAAATTTTTTTAATAATCTCAACTAATGACTAATGAGAAATTTTTCATGCTTCAATTAAGAAATTTTGATACAATAATAGGAGATGGAGTCCAAGGGTAGGCAAATAGTTTTTAATGAGGAATTTTTAATTATAATTACCAATGCCATTAAAATGTAATCAATTGGAGTGTTTTATTTCTTTTAATTAGTGCCACATTAAAATGCAATAATTCTAATTAAAAGACATGAGGGTAATTTAGGAATAACAAAAACTAAGATAAAAAAGTGCTTACACTTGCACTACCCAATACCAACATTCATACTTTTCATTGTATATATATATATATATATGTTTCTCCATTTCTAGAGAGTATCTATTTTTTGAAATTGAATTTTTTTAATAATCTTAACTAATGACTAATGAGAAATTTTTCATGCTTCAATTAAGAAATTTTGATACGTATAATAACAGGAGATGGAGTCCAAGGGTAGGTAAATAGTTTTTAATGAGGAATTTTTAATTATAATTACCAATACCATTAAAATGTTATCAATTGGAGTGTTTTATTTCTTTTAATTAGTGCCACATTAAAATGCAATAATTCTAATTAAAAGACATGAGGGTAATTTAGGAATAACATAAACTAAGATAAAAAAGTGCTTACACTTGCACTACCCAATACCAACATTCATACTTTTTATATAGTAATGATAATGATTTTTTTCTTCTCTAGAGGATGATTATGCAGAAATTCCTTTTTAGATTAGTTGAAGGATTTTTGTTGTTCATATCGATTTCACTCCATCATCCTATTAGAGGCAAAGTTACCTTTATTGTTATCTGATGTACAACTTTTGTATCTACCAGAGAAGAGAGAGAGATTATCTATCTTAATTTTGTCTTGTGTCAGCAATTATTTTTACTTAATTTGGTCATCTGCAGCTCAAATTCGAAGCAATACCAACATTTGTCTTACTTCGATGAAACTGCCCAACCACTAGGCTTCGCTGATTGTGATTTGTGTTCTGATTGTCATCTGTGATGGATTAACACTTCGAAGTGTTTGTGTTAAGCTTAAAGTAAGTTTGATCCACCTTCATGGTGCTGACGGTTGCATTATCATATCAGAACCGAGCCAGGACAAACTACTGGATTCTTTGAAAACCGCTTTTCCACTATGTTGAGCATTTTGGAGGGATGAAGTGATCACTGTCCAGGAGGAGATGACACTGCATTGCAGAAGGATTTACTGTAGAAACAAAAAGGTGTTTAGAAATTGTGTTCAAGGAGTATTCGATGGACGTTAATTGAGTCAAGCTATAGTAATTACAACTGAAGAAATTTCTCAAGGCTGGATAAAAGCATGTAATGATCTCTAATACAAATTATGCATGGATAAACCCGAGAACAGCAGGTTTGGCAAAAGAACCTGCAACAACCAAAAACACAAAATTGAGAAAATATTCCTCTCTATTAATGGTGTGCATAGCAGCAACAGTTTTTTATTACAGAGAGAGAGAGAGAGAGAGAGAGAGAGGCAAGATGTTTAGATGCAATTACGTCACTAGTTTACCTTCAATGTAGATATGAAAGATCAACGTGGAATTTTAGATGTAGACTTCAAGCTGATCATTTTCTAAATCAGTCTGCTCTCTGAATCAGCTTGACAGAATCCTTGGCAGAGGGACTGCACCCCCTCATCTCAATAACCTCTAGTGTTGGAATTTCTCCAAAACCTGAAGGGATTCTTGAAGGTGTTTACATCTGTGCAATACAATTTGCTCAAGACTGGGAAGATGCTTACTAGACACAATCCATGTTATAATGTTCAGCAAATATAATTTCAAGAACTTCAGGTTTTGGAATTCTCCCTCATTCATTTCCCACTGTTGCCCTTCAAATGCTCTGTCTAATAATTTGAGAACTTCAAGGTTGGGAAGTCTTCCAATGGCTGAGTTTTCATTCCATGGTAGTTGAAAACTTGATGCTATCAACTTTTTGAGATTTGCAGGAAAGCTAAACTTGGAAGGACTATGAACCTTACCAGAGAAGCAAACTTTAAGAGATTCAAGTTGACTCAAACAGCTCAATTCTGGAAAGCTGTTGCAATGATCCCAACATTTTGTAAATATGCATCTGAGTTTCTGCAGCCCAGATAGCCTACCCAACATGATCGTTGAAACATTACTTCCATGATTTAGAGAAGGAGTAGAAATGGTTTTCAAATTACTCGTTCCAAAGGGGTTTTTATCAAAAGATTCTTGACTGTAGTGCTGGAAACGGAAAAAAGCACTGATGATATGAATATGCCTCAATCTTTCCATATGCCAAATAGCCTCCAGTAGAATCACCTCACCAATTGCTTCTTTCACAATCAAACTTTCAAGATTGCAGAGATTAGCAATTTCTGATGGGATTTCTTTTGTACAAAACCGGGGAGCCAAGTACCTTAGCTCAACCAGCTCTGCTATCAGGACCAGATCATGAGTGTTGGCGCAACCCTCAATGGGAACATTCCTAAATCTAATACTTTAAGAAGTCTGAATTTGGATTCTAGAAATGGAGTTCATGATATTTCTAAGATTCGTGATGTACTGTTCAAAAAAACATTGTTCAAGAATTATATGTTGCATAACATTTGTCGAAAAATAGGTCCTGTTTCTTCCCAGGGTCAAGCTGCTTTGAAACCAGTGGTGTATTTGATACTCTATCTATTGGTTAATGTTGTCTTTGCTACTTCCTTATCCATGAAATTATTCCAATATCCTAATTTTGGGCAATGACTGAAATCCTCTTTTATTCTGAAATTCTAGTAGTGACCATCAAAATAGTAATCCAATAATTGACTAAATCTTCTATAACTTTTTTAGAGATGACTGAAGTATCCATAATTTTTCACTACACAGCTTGCAATAAAGTTGGCCAACACAAAATTTCAGCACTGGATAGCCTGCACCATATTTTGAGATATCTTGTATACTCATAGTGTGATTGAAGTTCAACCAGTAGCTGCAAATTAGCAAGAAATAGGGCCAATGTGCTGTCATTACAAAGATTTTTGGATAGGGTGTCGAAATGGTGGATAACACTGATGCGTACCAGAAAAAAAAAAAAACACACACACACACACACTTACTCACTCATGCTTACAGAGAGATTTTATTTTATTTTATTTTATAAATTATGGGATGAACTTCATATTTTAGCAAATTCTATTGTCTTCTTTCCATCATGTCCTTTGCTATAGAAGTGTTTCATGTAATCTGACCAGGGAACGTCTTTGTAAATCGGCTTCTCTCCATTCTTCAGGACTTCTGGCAAAGGACCAACAACTCCTCCAGCTTTAGGAGAAGCAAAGATAGGCACAGAAACCCTGTTTTTTGCTGCATTAGGAATCACACAATGCTCGATGCTCTTATATCGATCGTTGCTCGCAATTTGCAACTTGTCGCCTAGGATCCATTGACCAGCTCTTGTTGCTCGAACGTAGAGACCGCCCACATCATCTTGAAGAAGGATAGTGATGCTCGAAATATCAGAATGAGGGCCAACTCCATAACTCAATTCTGGGTTCGGACAGATAGAGTAGTGATTAAGGCTGAGTGTACAGGCTCCCGTCAGGAGAGATTCTTTTTCTTCATCAAACTCCTCCACATTCAGTCCCTTCAGCAGCACTTCCATTAGCCCACTTTATGTGTTCCAAAACTTGATCTCTATGAAATAAATTAGAGTGTGTATTTAGACCGAATTGCTGGACAAGATTCTATGTGTCAACAAATCAGAAGAGTCAAATCAAACAGGAACAAGAGAGTCGAATCAAACAGAGGTGGTCTAGATGGCTAATTTTACAAGGAAAATATCAAGATTACAGATGCTGTAAGTTACAGACGTCTACAAATCATTGACAGCGTTTCTAATGTAAATCAATCTCAATATAATCTTAACCTTGTATCTAAATTTTAGGTATACCTGTCCCTGAAAAAGTGAACACTCTCTTGATTTTTCAAAAATATCAGGCTTTTCCGTTGTCTTTGTGATTTTGAAAATTAGAGCTTCGGTGATTCAACTATTGTTCTATTTTATTTTTCCAATAAATTTCTTATCCGATTGATTTTTTTTTTATTATCAAAAGATATTGCTTCTTTTTAACGAACCTATACATACGGTCATTGCTCACCACTTGGCTAATGAAGAAAAGCCAAAATTAGGTATGAGAAAAACTCC
>NC_040045.1:35247830-35340371 GCF_003713205.1 Coffea eugenioides | reverse complement strand
ATTAACAACGGTAAATACTTCTAACACATTTGTCTGGAAGAATTCCTTTATGCTTGGGAAACTTGCGAAATTTGAGGATCCTACATTTGGGAAGTAACAGCCTATATGGTCAGATTCCAGGTTCACTGGGTAACTTGGGTGAACTTATTATTCTGCAATTGCGTAAAAATAGATTTGACGGGGAGCTCCCTCCTTCAATGCAGAATCTGAAAAGATTGCAGTTCCTGGATCTGGGAGAAAATAGAATAGCGGATACTATACCAGCGTGGATTGGGGAAAGGTTATCAGACTTGGAGTTTCTGACACTTCAGTCGAATAATTTCCACGGAGGTATCTCTAATACACTCTGCCAACTCCCATATCTTCAGGTGCTCAACCTAGCACATAATGATTTATCTGGATCTATTCCTCACTGCTTTAAAAACTTCACCGCGATGGAATCAACTGAACCAGGAACATTTCAGTACTCAAACTATACTTATCATGATCCCGTACTTCAAAACTTTAAGGCAGGAATAGACCTTGAGTACTCAAAAAACATGGAGTCTGTTAAATCCATTAGCCTCTCAGGAAATAATTTGGTCGGTGAAATCCCGGATGAGATAATGGGTCTCGTTGGGTTGCAAACTTTGAACCTTTCAAAAAACCATCTAATTGGAAGGATCCCCAAGAACATTGGCAATTTGAAGCAACTTGAAACACTTGATTTATCGATGAATGAACTCAGCGGTGAAATCCCTCCAAGCTTGTCGAGTATATACTCATTGAGCTCTCTGAATTTGTCATACAACAAGCTATCAGGGCCAATACCATCAGGAAATCAACTTCAGACCTTGAATGATCCATCCACCTATGAGGGAAACATTGGACTCTGTGGGAAGCCATTCCTGAACAGCTGCCCTGCAGGCGAATCGCCAACAGAAAATGGGCCTGTTCTTGACGATATAGGTCACACCGAGTCTGATTTCTCATGGTTTTATGCCGGTTTTGGACCTGGATTCAGTGTTGGTGTAGTGGGAGTTGTGGGAATCCTTCAATTCAAGCAGTCATGGCGCTATGCATTATTCAAATGTGTGGAAAATGTCTATGACAGAATTTGGGTTATGATCGGATTGAAGACTTCTCGTCTACGGAGGAATTTCCATTGAGTAAGTATATGTACAAAAGCACGTAACATTCTGTTTTTTCTTATTCTGCAATAAGGCACCACAATTCAATTAGCTGATTATCCATAATTACTTGCACCTATGTTTTTAGGATTATTTATACTCTATGAACAAATGAATCCGAGTGCTAAAATAGAAAATCACGATTGAATATCATTATCTATAGCTTGTTGAGAGGACGGCCCCCTTCGGACACAAGTTGGCCTCTGCTCATGTCCAAAGGGTCCTCTGGTCCCCATCTTCCGCGGACGTTCCATCTCATTATTAATAGTAACAATTAAGTGGGATAAGATATTTTTATTAGAATCAATGGAAGTTACTAGAAGTCTCAAGTTATTATTTTTTTTTTTACACGAACAAAAAATTAAATACTGACTAATTATGCTTAGGGAACACTTACTTTGTTGTCACAGTGTATTTTGTTGTGTTAGTGTTTTAGGCCTATAACCATTCAAGCTGTTGGTGCTGCTATGCATCTGGTTTTAGAATGGAGACTTTCTTCTAGGTGCTTTGAGAAGGAATATTACTAGTTTTATTGTGTCTTTACGTAGCTACATTTTGAGTATGGTAACTCCAGATGTAAATGTAATACAAGGATTAGTCATCCCCCCCTGTAATCTCCGAGTTCTACATCAATAAAAACGTTTATATTTTCTGTGTGGTTTTAATTAAAAAAATTGTTTATATGTATGCACAAAAAATATTGCAGTAATTTGTTTATGCAGATTAATTTAAGCACTGGACTCCATGTAATCTTAACAGGGTAATTAATTATGATTTCACTTTGGTATTACAAGAATTAATTTTTGTAAAAAATTACCTAGGTGAGGGGAGAAAGAAGACAGTAAAAGAATGCCATGGATTATCACTTGCAAGTAGCAATTACTGTAAAAGATTACTCAATTGAAGCACTGCTTCCTTGTTATAAGTTCTGGAAAGCTAAGAGATTTTCCACAGAGATTTTTGTGTTCGATTTTGGTGTTACAATATCTACATTTAAAGAACCTTCTTGTTATAGTTTCGTAGATATTTCATTACTTGCACAATGACACAAAAATTGACACCTGTATTGCTTTAAAAATTTTGTGGTATACTACTCAACAAATGATTTAAATTTTTATTTACCAAAAAGTTGTTCAAGTTACACATAAAGATTGTGAATTATTGCACCAAAAAATTAAACAAAAAATAGAGGGACTGTGAATTATGCTTTCTCTCTACAAACAATGATGACTTAATTTGAATAATTAGTTATCTAAAAATATCTGATTGAACAGTTTGTATCTAGTCACGCTTGTCAGTCAGAAGAGGCAATCAACATCTTTAACCCAAAAAATCGCATTTTAAGGACTCTGCTTCGCATATCACAAGAGATTGATTCCAAAAAATCGCATTTTAAGGACTCTGCTTCGCATATCACAAGAGATTGATTCAATCAAGACAAAAGTGTAATCGTCATATTATTATGGTGCTTGACTATAGAATTACTTTATTATCATTATATATTTTATTAATTATATTTATTTTAGCATTTCAATAATTATGTGTCGTTAAAGCTAATAAAGGCAAGTATAATCGTTAGTCAATTGTAGCTAGTAGCTATCTTTCTCTAAAATTTCACACACCTACATCACATGCAACTCTTAAAAGGCAACTCCTGGAGTTATTTCCTTGGCTAGAGTTCGTTTATCCATGAATTAAATTTAACTTGTTTTAGTTTAATTTTTTTAATTGGCATTGATTGTTGATTTTCATTTTCAATTGTCCAGACTCCCCCGATTAATTCTCATTTGGAAAGAAACAAATTTTCCTCCTAATCCCTATGAAGACGACGTTACTTGCCATTGTACTTGTTTACAACTTTGAGAGTAGGATTTTATTATTGCACAGATCCAACACCTATTAGATGGATTGGGTGATAAGGGGAAGGGAGTACAAATAAGAGATTTTGGATTCAAGACTTTCTACTTACACTAGAATAAAAAAAATACACTAAAAATAAAACAAAGTAAGAAAATCTCTAGTTACTATGTTTGATCAAATAATACTACAGTGGCACAACAGCGTAATTTGTTTAAGGTAGAAAGTTCTAAAGAAGTCAATGGTTGATTTTTTTCGTCTCTGCATTTGTAGATAGAAAAGCAAATTTTGGGAAAATCAAAGCAACATTTTGCTAATCTTATTTGGGTTTGTTTATGTAAGCATTAAAATATGAGAGTTAAGTGCGATTCTCGATGCCTATTGCTAGCTTTTGCAATTATGTTACACGTCAAAGGGGTTACGTGAAATTAATTTCATAGAACAATACTTTTGTATGAAATTCGATGGATCTTTGCACCTATTGAGTACAATTGATTTGCAGAAAAATGTGAGAAAGTCACTTCAAAAAGTTGTTCTTGAGCTTTTTTTTTTCTGAAACAATAGAAATTGTATTGATAAATTCATAACTTTACACTTGTAGAGCAACTGCTCTAAGAGACTATTCAAAAGTATTAGACACCTTGAGGGTTGTTCCATTTCTCATCATCATAAATGCCAACTGCATAAGTACTAATAGATTTACTCATATTGTCATTTGCCATATCTAAACAAAATGAACAATTTTGAAACAAAGAGTTTAAATTGTTGATGTCATCTGTCAGAGTTGCCAGTCTAATATCTTTGGTTTTTCAGGACATCAACGATGATAGAAGCTGCTTTTGGGGGAATATGGACCTTAAGTTCCGTCCAATTCTTTCCTCTAGTCTTGATCAAAGCTACTCTTACTCAAGCTCACAAACAGCCGCGCTGTTTATGAGGTTTCAAAAAATTTCCCCTTTTTTATTCACTTTATCCTTGCGATATTGTTTTAATATTTTCCCTCGAACTTCTCATTTTTCCAATAGTCTCCCTCTACTTTAATTGTGTTGTTTGTATTTAGCCTGATAATTGGAAATTCAATGCACAAGGTGACAATTGAAAGACAAAATCAGTATTCTAGAGTAGAAACATCAATGTTTTCTAATTTCTAAGGAACTTGTATGCTAGCAACAAATAGAAATAATGGGTATTGTTTGTCAAAAGAATTTGCAGAAACATCAATGTTCTTAATTTGTGGTGTTAAAGTGAAAACAAAAATATCAATGTTCTAAAATCGCTTTTTATAGATGAACTCGAATAAAGTTACCTTTTACCTCCCAATTATACATGGATAAAAAAAAAAAAAAATCCTCAATTTGGGTTGAAGTCACTGCTCATTGGGGGATGGCAGCAATTGACTTTAGATGATTTGCAGGTAAACCACCAACTAAAGATTTGGAATATTTAATGGAATTCCAGGCCCATGAATTTTCGCCTCCATTTCACCATAATGACTCGATTGGCCCAACCTGAACAAGGCTCTACATAGTGCTCCTCTACATTCAACTCCACGGGCCCTAAACTCTATACTAAGGTAATGATTTCGTCCTTCTCTTTTATTAATTACAATCGATAAATAAATAAAATGGCAATTCATATAAATATTGGATAACGGGCCTCACAAGTAGCAAATTTTGTGTAATTCATACTAGTTCGTGTAATTATTAGGATCACTAGATGAGGCACACTCTATGTACACGTGTATTTTAGGAAAAAGTAAATAACGAAAAAGATATAAAATAACAAACTAGTTAGAGCAAAAGAATTAATTATAGAATAACGGGATTTTTTTTAATTGAAGTTAGCAGGAAGACTTGGATATATATAGTAGTGCTGGATAAGTACAGAACTTAGAAGTAGCAATTATGTCTACATGGACGGTTTGGAGTATGAGATGGCAATATAATACTTCGTCATGTAAGGACAAAATTGAAATAACAAATAATGACAAATTTTTTAACACAAATTATAACTATTTGGCAAACAAAACTCTTGAAAATATTTGCAAAACCTCTAATATTAAATTGCACATAATTAGTAACATAATTTAAGAGTAATTACATTTATAAAACAATTTTACAATCTCTAGTTGCTAGAGGAGGGAGGGATGGATTGGATGGTAAGAGGAAACTGAGTACAAATAAGAGGTCAGGGTTCAAGACTTTTTATTTACATTAAAATAAAATGTTTGATCAAACAATGTTACAATGGCACAACAGCGTAGTTTGTTTACGATGGGAAGTTTTAAAGAAGTTGACGGTTGGTATTTTTCTTCTTTGTTTCTGTAGATAGAAAAGCGTATTTTAGGAAAATCAAAGCAATTGAGAATTGTTCACAGGAAAATTTGATTTAAATAGGGTCTTAAACTTAGCAATTCAGCTGTTTAATTTTTATACAAGATATTGGGCAACTCCTTTTTTCTTTTAAATGCGTTTATGAGCATCAAAGGCAAGTGGGTTGAAGATGGCATTGAAATTGTGAAGACAATTTTGGTTAAAGAATGGGAGTCAAATTATGTTCTACTGAATTGTGAAATTCGAGAAATGAAAACAAATAAAGTGAATTTAAGATTGATTTCTGTATTGCTACATATTTTTGTTGACAAATCGATAATCCAAAATATAAGAACTATTTTTCTGGAAATCATTTTGCTTACCTTACTATTTTCCATTATTAACCAAACCATCAAGAATTCAGCATTTCTAAGGAATTTACTCACCGAACAAAAAGCTTCGATACAGAAGCAGTAATTGCAAAGCCAACAGCGATATCATCTTATTATAAATTGCATGTGTTTTAATTATTCTGCATAATTTTGTTTAGTTTATGGAAGTATCTTGTCAGGCAAACTAAAATAATACAATTTTTTAGGCAAACTATTATAACTTTTATTGACATACAATTCATAGCAAATAAAAGGAGGTCTAATTTTCATATTACAACCGCAGAAGAAATACAATGAATATTGAAGAGATTGCTCATTCTCAGAGCCAAACAACAGCAGCTGCAAAGCACTCGAATGATTGTGGGCCTATCAGATTGGAAGATAACAAAGTACTAATATTAGTAAATTTTCTCCAGCAAAGTGCCAATTTCTTTTATAGCCAACCAAAAAAAAGAGATATATATGAAAAGTCAACATTGTCTGGTCTAAAATATAAATATTGCCAAATCTTTATTCCTTGCTGTGGTGAAGGAGGTAGAAAAGTAATCTAGGAAGGGCAAAATATTTATCAGCGTTACATGAATATAAAAATTTATTCATCTAGAATAATCACTGGTTCAATCTAGAATAAAAATTTATTCCGTTCAAATAAACAATCTAAATTGTTCGACATCGAATATTTATTCCGTTCAAATGCTAACAGTAAAATAATTATCTTTATAATCGGTCATAAATAAAAAAATCAATGAGATTCTTGTAATATTGATTTTAATGAAACATAAGAAAATGTAATGTAAGTATGAATAATATAAGAGAATTATTAGATTTCAAAACTTTTGAGAGAGTTGAAACAATTGCTAGTAGAAAGAGAGAAAGGTTTTGCTATCTAATTTTTGGATCAAAATTTTCAAAAGGTAAGGAAAGGAAATATTTGGTTTCCAATCACATAATAGTTCATTGGGGAAAAAATTCCTTCGAAAGCTATTGATTTGATGTTAGAATCGCCTTGGTTTAGTTAGTCTACTTCTTTACGTTACAATTGCAACGTTATTCTTTGTTTGGAAGAAAAAAAAAAACTTATTAAGCTCTATCATTTTCTTATTGGATAGAATTGGGCAAGTTGGGATGCATAACACAAATATTTAGAAATATTTGGAAAAACAAATTACAAATCACAATAATTTTGCAAATTATCAATGTTAAGTTCTAATTAGTTCTAAAAAGAATAAGTTAGATGAAGGAATGTCTACAAAAATGTGAAATTTTCAAAGAGCAAATTATCAAAGACAGCATGTTACGGATTAGTGTGTGATATGAGAAACAGAGTATAAGTGCTTTTATAGGAACTTACTCAACGGAACTTCCTCCTCAGGCGAGTATTCTTTACCCAGATTTTGTCACAGGCACTTTCTATAAACTTGAAGTATGCGTGGCGCCATGACTTCTTGAAGAGAACGATTCCCAGAACTCCCAAGAGCCCGACAGCAAAACCCGGTCCTACTCCAGCATAAAACCAAGACCAATCAGATTCGCTGTGGCCTTCATCCTCATCAATAAGCCCATTTTTGGTAGGCAATTTGTGTTCCCAGCAGCTGTTTGGGAGCGGTTTGCCACAGAGTCCACTGTTTCCTTCATAGATGGATGGATCGGTCAAGGTCTGAAGTTGATTTCCTGATGGTATTGGCCCTGAAAGTTTATTGTGTGACAAATTCAGAGAGTTCAATGAGTACAAATCAGATAAGCTTTCGGGGATTGCACCGAAGAGCGCATTCATTGATAGATCAAGTGTTTCAAGTTGCTTCAAGTTGCCAATCTTCTTGGGGATCCTTCCAGTCAAATGATTTTGTGAAAGATTCAAAACTTGCAATTGAACCAGCTCCATTATCTCATCAGGGATCTCGCCAACTAAATTATTTGCTGAGAGGCTTACGGATCTAACAAACAGAAGGCTCCATGCGTCATACTCAACTTCTCTTCCTCCCTTAATGTCTTGAAGGTTTTGTTGTGATTCAATGGCGAAACCTCCATCTTGACTTGATACCATGGTAGTAATGTTGTTAAAGCAGCGAGGAATAAATCCACTCAAGTTATTATGTGCTAAGTTCAGCACTCGAAGACGTGAGAGTTGGCAGAGTGTATCGGAAATAGGTCCGTGGAAGTTATTTGACTGAAATCTTAGAAACCATAAATTTGATAACCTTTCCCCAATCCAAGCTGGTATAATATCCTTCAGTCCATTGTCACCGAGATCAAGAGTTTGCAAATTTCTCAGATGCTGCATTGAGGTAGGGAGCTTCCCAACCAATTTGTTTCCATTCAAATGCAGAGCATCAAGTCGCCGCAAGTTACCCAGTGAACTTGGGATTTGACCGGATAGACTGTTATTTGCCAAGTTTAGGACCCACAGCTCTCGCAAGTTTCCTAGACACAGAGGAACTCTTCCGGACAGAAGATTGTTGGATAGATCCAATTCTGATAAATTTTCCGACTTGCACAAGTCTTCAAGGATAGTACCTGTGAAACGGTTATCATTTAGTAAGAGAGACGACAGCGCAGGTACAATCGTTTGACCAACTTCAAGCTGCAGAATATGTCCAGTAAGAAAATTGTGTGAAAGATCTAAATATGAAATATCCAACGGCAACGATTTGAGAGATCCAGTCAATTTGTTGGAGCTTAGAGATAAACGTCGATAACGATAACGACTTGGTCTATGCTGTTTGGACTCCAAAGGATTTCCAGTTAGGCTGTTGCTGGAGAGATCTACTGACTCAATATTATGACAAAGCACTCGAAACCAGCTGGGTATGGCATCTGAAATGCTCGCATTCCGCATGTCTAACTCCTCAACCTCCTTCTGCGTCCGAAGCCAAGCTGGAAACCTGGGTCCCACAATGATGGATCGCATCTGAATTTCATGGAGTTGAAAAGGAGGAACCCACGAGGAGCTCACGTTCAGAGCGAGCGAGTTTACGGATAGGCCCAGTGACTTCAGCTCTCGGAGTTTCGCAAAATGGTCTTCAGATAGGACGCCAGTTAATGAATTGTCACCAACGTCAAATGCTTGTAGCTTCGTCAGCTGCCAAAGATTGGTCGGTATGGTACCATTTAATTTATTAAAGGACAATGATAGGCTGGTTAGTTTTGGAAGCTGACCTATTTCACTTGGTATTGACCCTTGCACATTATTACCCCTCAGATCCAAATAAGTAAGACTGCTTGCATTACAAAGTGATTTCAACGTTGAAATATCAAAGCGGTTTAAAGATAGATCGAGATGAACTAGAGAGGTCATTTGGTCAAACAGGCCATGAATTGGATTAGAAAGATCATTATCACCAAGACGAAAATCATGGAGGCCAGTAAGATTATGGAGCCAAGGAGGGACCATGTAGTTGTTGAAATTATTTTCACCAAGGTCAAGGGAAGCAAGAGATGTGAAATTGACATGTGAAAGATGAGGATGGATGAAAAGACCACAACGATTCAAATCTAGTGTTGTTAGTGAAGGAAGCATGTTAATGGACTGTAACCCATCTCGAGCGGCTGTAAGGTTCACATTGAACATGACTAGGCCTTCTAGAGAAGAGAGCCCAGCAACCCATCCGAGATCCTTAGTCCTCAACCTATTCCACCCAAGATTCAAATACCGTAAATGTGAGAGGTTTCCTAAATGGTGGGGAATTTCACCACCAAATCCTGCCCTTGAGAGATTGAGGTATCTCAAGTTTTTCAACAATCCCAAGAATGCGGGAACTTGGAATGTTGAAAAATTATTCACACTCAAATCCAAGTATCGCAAATTGGTCAAATTGACCAAAGATGGACTCAATTGGCCTCCTAAGCAATTTGTGCAGTGATAACCAACATCATAAGAATAGAGTGGCACCGTATTGCGTAGATCAAGTTTCAAAACACTACCAGTGGTTCTGCGGCAACTAATGCCTTCCCATGAGCAACATCCTTCTCCAATCCAAGAAGACAGACGATTTGATTCATCTATCAACCCATGCTTAAATTGAAGAAGAGCTTGTCGTTCATTCTCAATACACGAGACATTCGCATAATTATGAGCTTGTTTGCTGCTGCCAAAAGTGAATTGGTTGGTTACAGGAATAGAACTGAATAAGAAGAGTAGCAGTAAAGATGAAGAAGCACAAAGAAGATGATGCTCCATTGGATTTCTTTGCTATTATTGGTTTATTTGATATGGGAAGTTCAGATGGCCAGGTGGCCTTATTTATACACTTACAAAAAGCATCACTTCAATGTTCTGTGTTTGTAGGAAGTAGGATGGAACCATACAAAGGTGATAAAAGGACGACGACTTGAAGTCTTCGAGGAAAAAAATTTGTTAATGTGGTGGAGGGGAAAGACGGTGTGGAAAATCCTTGCGTGCTTGTGGGGAAAATCCTTGGTGATATACAAATGTAAATATTAATTCATTTTTATTTGGATTTTAATTTGATTTGGATACCTACGTCACCACAGAAAATCAATCCTAACCTATTTTTTGTTATTCATATTAACTACTGATCGGGACACATTGTATGTGTTTATAAATAATTCAAGTTATGTTTAGTTGTAAAAATTAGTTTTACACTTTGAAAACTTATGTTTTATGAACTTTTGTGTGAAAAACAATAAACACAAGTAGTTAATTTTTGTTAGTTATTGTTAATTGTAAGCATTAGCAATACAACTAAAATTTTGCATAAAACAAGAAAAAGTAATTTTTTGAATATGGTTATGCTTTTTTATCCCTTAGTGTAAGAATGAAAATGGTAATGTAAAAGATGACAAAAAATTTGTTTTACAGTTAGACATGAAAGAATTAATGTTTGATATACTATCATCAAAAATAAAAAAAAATTCAGCGTTCGACTTCATATTTATTTATTTATTTATTTGGCAAGCAATATCCAAATCTTGATGGTTTGCAATCTATAAGATAAGGAACTTAACCATTTTCTTTTATGACAATTACAACTATACAGACATGGGGGACAGAATTTGGTTTTTTGGGAAGAATTGATAGTTATATTAGTCACAACTGTACGCATGACTAAATGGCAATTATTCCTTAAACAAACCTTTCTTAGTTTATATGTTACATGATTGTAATCACACCTTTCTTAGTTTGTGTCCATTTTAATTAGATGATTAGGAATGTTTACAAATGGAAAAAAGCAAAAATACCATATTTTTTAATATCTGAATTCTGACATCTGCAACATGTATAAGCAGGTCCCCAAAAAAATTTGCTGAAAAGATGAGAGTTGCACACTTTATTTCATTATAATATTCGCCTAATAAAAATGCATTTGTCCCCTCAAACAAAATGATAAATCATTATGCTAGCTGTATGGTATAACTCCAATGTATTAGCACAAGTGACACGCAGTCAAATCCCAAAAAAGGAATAATTTGGGTTTGCCAGCACTAAGCTGAAAAGGGCAAAAGGAAAATGTGGATTCTAATATTTAATTTGGCTTCTTATCCATAAGCCACATAGTAAGGGATAAATGATAATTAAGTCTAGATTTTTTGTATGCATCATTTGGGTGTATATTACTTTAGAGTTCAGACCTTGACTGCGTGTCGTGTCATATATATCTGCAAAAGTGCCGTTTTGTGATTGCTGATACAAAAGAGAGGGCAAAATGTGTTGGCATCTGGTTGTTGTTTGTGTATGTTTCCGGTAGGTGGGAGTTAAAAAAATGGTCTTATTGTACCAAGGAAAATGATGGACATGGCATGTAAATTTTTGTCAAATCCCAAAAAAAAAAAAGGTATTCTTGTCATTGTAATTTTTTTTTTGTGGGCAAAATCACCCCATTTTATTGATTATCAGAAAACTCTGTTCTGTGCTATTTAGAATATCTAACAAATGATTAATATCTAACATTGTGAAAGTTTTTATTCCTACTATTGTTCAGTTCTTATTAAACTTCGAGTAAGCATCTGATCTAATCGAATTTGGCTGATGAAAAGAAAAGTAATTGGCTAGAAATATTAGTGGAATAGTACTATAGAAATGCTCCACAGGAATAGTACTATAGTAATTAGGTAGAAACCTTAGCGATTGTGACGTAGAAAATGCACTGACCCCCTAAACGATGCAACCCTGCTTAGACAGATATCCATCATTATCTAAAATTACCAGTTGATACACGAAATAATGCAAAATCTTGTACCAAAATATGTAGATAATATGACAACAATATGTACTTGAATATTTATCAAAAACGTTTTGTATAGATTTTGAATTTTTCTTTTAATGTAATTATTCATTATCAAAATTTGATCTTTCAAAAGTTTATATTGTTGAATAAGAGGTCTGAGCACTCAAAAAGCATTTATACCTAAAGTGAATTATACCTCTATTAGTTTCTCCTGAAGCCTGAAGGGCATGTAAGCATAAAACTCCCCCTTTTTTTTTTTTTTGTCTTCTTTGGGCTAATCTATATTTCTTTCTCCTAGGAAGACATTCTTTGACATTAATGTGGCATTATAAAGTTTTTCATAAGTAAAACATTTTAATTGCTTTTAAATTATAAAGAATATGAAGCTAAAAAAAAAAAAGGAATAGACCAACAAACTAGAATGCAAATATCAAACCAAGAAAAGCAAAGAAAATTTCCTAAATGCATAGCCCCCAAGATCAAGACGTCCAATACATATAAGCGTTTCAAAGGGGTTAGAATAGTAGTCGGTTTGGTGGTCCAATACTTTCACTTATTGTAGGGGCCTCAACCAAATTATATGATCTGTTCATGTCGGCAATTATATGGGTCATTTTAGAAGGAAAACAACTCCTAGCATCAAGCCACCGTATTGGGCAATGACGTTAAATTCAAAATTCTATCCAAAAAGTCAATCCATGTCTGCTTGACAGCAAAAATTCTGTACTTTGCGGTCACTACTACATAGAATCTAAATCCCTTAAGCTGCTATAGAATGTAGTTGGATATTTAATATTTTATACCTAATACCATTATTTGGAAAGAAATAATCACGAATTTGTTGGGATAAGCAATCTAAGAATCACTCAAGGAAATTGATTCAATTGCTATTCTTGTGGTTCATAGATAGTATTTAGTTTATTGTTGTAAGGAATATATAAGGTAATTTTTCTGATTTATTTTACGATAAGACCAGTATTTCTATCACAGCCAACTCTTTCCGTGAATCATGAGCGACAATTCACCATGACTAACTATTTGATTTATGTATCAGGGAAATTGCTTTGGTATTGGTCATCTGGAAAGTAAGCTTAGATAAAGCGTCAGCTACAGTAATAAATATTTGTAGAATATTGTAGATAAACTAAGTAGAACTGAGAGTCTTTATGACTAACAACTTGATTTATTTATCAAGGATACTGCTTTGGTATTGGTCATCTGTGAAGTAAGCTCAGATAAAGCATCAGCTACAATAATAAATGTTTGTAGAAAATTGTAGATAAAACAAGTACGACTGAAAGTCTTTATCGCTAGCGACTTGATTTATTTAGCAAGGAAATTGTTTGTAGAAAATTACAGATAAAATGAGTATGACTGAAAGTCTTCATGGAAAGTCTGTAGAGTGATGCTTTCCTTTATCAATTGGTATCAAAATTAATGGCATGGACCACTTAATTAATGGCTGGTTGAATTTTTTTTATAAAAGAAAATTTCATTAATAGATTGCTGGAAATCATCCAGCATGATTTGATTTATATCACTGTCCTAATGACAGGTAAAACATGCATCACAAATTATAGATCTGCAATAGATACAGTATATTTGAAAAATACAAGAAATCAATCAATTGTTTTCCAATAGATTAATCAATGCAACTCCCCTTGGATGCATGTTTTAATCGCTAGATATGCTAATCAACGGTTTAAAACTCCAATATTGGCTGGCTGAATTAGTCCATCTTTAAGAATAAACCAACCAAATTTTACAAAATAGGATCCACATACTTTGTTAATCAGATGATCCTGCGATGTTCTTCATTAAAGTGGACAATTTACACACACAAAAAAGATTTAAACTTTATCTCATGAAAACTCTTTCCAACATTTGTATGGATCTATGTCTCTTTCTCTGGTGATTTAAACTTTATCTCTTGAAAACTCTTTGCAATATTTGCATGGGTCTACATGTCTCTTTGCAATATATAACGTTCCAAGTTGGGTAGAAAATTGGCGGCTGTGCCGGGTCCAAGTCCTCGTCAATGGGAGTCTTGACACACCATGGAAAATTTTTATTTTCTTACCGACAAAATCCTTAGAGACATATTTTGTACTGACCTAATGGTAATTTTGATTCTCTATCAGTTGGTTGTGGAATTGATTTTCTGATTTATGACCCTCACGTTTGCAATCTAAATTAATTTAAAAATGTTTGACTTAAAATCACCAAAGCTATTGAAATTTTGTCACACATCCTAAATTTGATAGGTTTACATTAAAGAAGCAAGTCAATAAGGTTTCCATGAGATAAGAACAACAAAATCTAAAGCACGAAGGACAGTATTCTGCATTGCATTTTGGATAGTTACAAAAAAAACGGTGCACATTTATCAAAAAAGTTTTGTATAGATTTTGAATTTTTTTTATGTACTTGTTCATTATCAAAATTTGATCTTTCAAAAGTTTATATTGTTGAATAAGAGGCCTGAGCACTCAAAAAGCATTTATACCTAAAGTGAATTATATATAGTGCGACAGATAGCTTAATTGGATGACTTCTATTAGTTTCTCCTGAAGGGCATGTAAGCATAAATCTCTCTTTTTTTTTTTCTCTTCTTTGAGCTAATCTATATTTCTTTCTCCTAGGTAGACATTCTTTGACATTATAAAGTTTTTCATAAGTAAAACATTTTAGTTGCTTTTAAATTATAAAGAAGATGAAGCTCAAAAAAAAAAAAGAATAGACTAACAACCTAGAATGGAAATATCAAACCGAAAAAAAAACAAAGAAAAATTCCTAAATGTATAGCCTCCAAGAACAAGACGTCCAATACAAATAGCGTTTCAAAGGGGCTAGAACAGTAGTAGGTTTGGTGGTCCAATACTTTCACTTATTGTAGGGGCCTCAACCAAATTATATGATCTGTTCATGTCGGCAATTATATGGGTCATTTTAGAAGGAAAACAACTCCTAGCATCAAGCCATCAAATTCTTGGGCAATTATGACAGCAGTCTGCAATTATTGGGCAAAATTCTACCCAAAAAGTCAATCCATGTCTGGTTGACAGAAAAAATTCCCAATGACGTGTCAATTGTATACATGTAGATAGGGAAAAGTCTCCAATTGGGTGAAGACTTTGAAAAGTTTACAAGCATAAATGGACGCTGTTTCGATGGATACATACTTGTAAATGAGTGGCTAATATGATGCGACATATAGGTAGGGATGGCAACGGGGCAGGTGACCACGGGGGCTCTCGGGGCGGGGGTTGGGGCAGGGGAGAATTTTTTTCCCCCGTTTAGAAACGGGGTGGGGGGCAGGGAAGTATACCCTCATCCCATCCCCCGTCCCGCCACTCGCAAAAAAAAATTATATATATAAATATATATAGATATAATAATATATAATATGTAATTTAATTAGTTATAAACTTATGATAATGATATTATTAGTTAGATGTATTATATAATGTATATTAGTGTATGTAATATAATTGATATTATCAATTATACGAATAATTAGACATGTCTACTAATAGAATTTATTAATTAGTTATACTAAATTTACTAATACATTTATACTAAATTTTTAATTACACTTAATAGAATAACATTTTTTCTCAAAAAAAAAGCACAAACACAATAATGAATTAGTGATTGTATTTGTACCAAAAGTGAAAACTTAACTATTTTAATTGTATTTATTTCATCATGTTGGATTGTATTCAAATAACTTTTGTTTGATTGTTTTTATGAGTTTCAATTGTAAAATTACAATGAATAATAACTTGATGATGTGTTGATATTTTAATAGTTGATTATTTATTAAAATTTAACCATAATAAAATTTTATTAACCACCCCGAAGAAAAAATTTTATTAAAGCGGGGCGGGGCGGGGGTAGTGGGAGGCGGGGGACAGGGGAAATTAATAAGCAACTGGGCGGCTGGCGGGGGAGGGGTCCCCCGCCCCAACCCCGTCCCGTTGCCATCCCTACATATAGGTTTTATCCTGCTATCACAGGTTGTACTAGGGACAAAATTGTCATAGTAAATTTGGCACAACTAATAGTAAGTTTTTGCACAAAACAAATAACTTTTATTATTTATTGTAACTTGCTATTTAAATATCAAATCTTACTAGATTTTTTAGCAAAAATTACCATTTTTTTTTATATAAAAGATACGATTTCTCAAGAAAAACTTATGACTTCATTAACAAATCTTACCACTTTTTTTAGTAAATGTTACTATATCATTAACAAAACCTTTCTATTTTTCAAACAAAACATCACATTTTTTTTACAAAATTTGCCACTTTTTGAAACAAAATTTATGACTTTGCTAATAAATTTTAACATTTTTCATGTATAATATACCAGTAAAGATCTAAATAATGATAAGATTGATTACTATTGCCAAATGGGAATTGGCTGGAGACTTGAATAAGAGCTGAATAAGAACAGTAGCAGTAAACACGAATATAAATACCAAGAAGATGCACCATTGGATATTTGATAAAGCTAGCTCAGATGGGTGGGTCATTTAAATGCTAGTAGAAATTGCTGATAAAGACGACTACATAAAATTCTTCATGGAAAGTTGATAGCTTGCTCTTGAGAGTGATGTATATATTTCGTTTTTCATCACAATTATTAGTATGAACCAGTTACCAGTCCATCGACGACTTGGGACAGGGATCGTTGTCAGGTTAACTGTCTTGAACGATTTTTGTTAATATATTAAATAATAAGTTAGGTAGTCAATGAAAGTCCCCATACGCTGTGGAAAAAAAATCCTTGGAGACATATTCTAGATTCAATTAATAGAAATGTTCATTCCCTATCAGTTGGTTGATTTACTGATTTACGCTACCACAAAATTTCCACCCTCTTTTTTGCAATTTAAATTAATACGAAATGTTTGATAGAAAATCACCAAACCAATTGAAAATTTGTCAAATGGGAATAATAAATATTTTGGGGTTTGAACCATTTTCATCTTTAAAGTTTCCTTGAAGACATATTTAGACCTAACAGTTTCAAATTTTTATCAATTCTATATAATTGACGACAAATCAAATAATTTGGATACCAAAAAAAAAAAAGAGCTTGGCAAATAATGAATTAAGTTTTTGTACACTATTAGTGTAAATATTTTTTACACTAGCAGTCGTAGATGTATGCTACTTTTGAAACAACTGAATTTCAAATTTAAAATTAAATTATGTAGCATATATCCAATATAACTTAAGTATACACAGGCAGTGCATAAAAAAATTACAACTGATGTAAAGTATCTTTATTCGCCCATCTCATATTTTTTCTCATTTAGTCCTTTTCCTTTTTCTCAAACACAAAGTAGTTTTTATTAATAATTTTAGTTTCTTCCACCATCAAATCCAGCAGTGCTAAAGGGTGTGACCAAAATTTCAACTGGTCTCTAGAAAAAAAAAAGCGCGATCTTTACTTTCTTCCCATTTGTTTTCATTTTTAAATATGTCTCTCCTTCTTCTTATTTTTATTATTATTTGTTTTCACGTTCTTCAACAATTCCTTCCACTACGGATTGGGTTACCAAATTAAATTTCATCATAATGGTTTCGATGCCTCTGGCCTTATACCCTCCTTCTCCTTATTCACATTAATTCTTGGGCTTGGATAATTGAAGAATTACAACCAATAATGTGCATCAATAAATTTATTTATTTATTAGAAGTGAAAACGATGTGCACTGCAAGTGAAGACTCTACGTGTTTCAGTGCGCTATCGTTTTCTTCTTCTTTTATTTTAGTCCTTGGATTTTTACTTTATTATGCTATTAGTCCTTAAATTTAATAGTTAGCATTAGAATAGCACTTGAAATTTTTTTGCGCTTTTTTCATACAGTTGTGGCCAGACACGTGGCTTTTTCTGGTAGCAATTTGGGAAAAAATCGTTCAGGGTATTTAATGTGCTCAAAATTTGAAAATTCGGGTACCAAATTTGTTTTGGTCCAAAATTTGGGGAGTAAAACTGCTCGTGCATCAAAGTTTGGGTACCAAAACTGCATTTTTCTCTTATAATTTATAGCTATTTTGTTTCCCTGGTCAGTCATGCAAGTAAAAAATTTTTTTTGGGTGCAAGTAAACGATTAAGTATTTACCTAATGACAACACAAAAAAAGCAATGCACTTAAGATGCAAAAGAACAGGGGTAAATTATGATGGAACAACCTCAAGCGGCTAATTCCTAATTTTATATAATTGCCTATCCTTTGCGTTCTTGACGTTGCTGGGAGGGTCTGGTCCTGAGTCGTGACTCAGCATCGGAAATTTTGACGCCGGAGGAATGTTTATTAAACAAATTTGGTTTTAAGGAAAAAGATTCCCACTTTGGAGCTTTTTTTTGGAAATGGTCAGAATACCTTTTTTTGGTATGATATTTGGCACCCGTTGGAGCGTTTGCATCTCAAATTTTCTGAACACTTGCTATTTAAACATCAAATCTTACTAGATTTTTTAGAAAAAATTACCATTTTTTTTATATAAAAGATACGATTTCTCAAGAAAAACTTATGACTTCATTAACAAATCTTACCACTTTTTTAGTAAATGCTACTATATCAGTAACAAAACCTTTCTATTTTTCAAACAAAACATCACATTTTTTTTTACAAAACTTGCTACCTTTCACTTCACCGGTTCAATTGACAGTCCGGATTTTAAAACAGTGCTACTGCCAAATGGGAATTGGCTGGAGACTTGAATAAGAACTGAATAAGAACAGTAGCGGTAAACATGAATATAAATACCAAGAAGATGAACCATTGGATGTTTTTTGGTACCGGATATTTGATAAAGTTAGCTCAGATGGGTGGTTCATTTAAATGCTAGTAGAAATTGCTGATAAGGACGACTACCTAAAAGTCTTCATGGAAAATTGATCGCTTGCTCTCAAGCGATGTATATATTTTGTTTTTCATCATAATTATCAGTATGAACCAGTCCATCGACGACTTCGGATAGGGACAGTTGTCAGGTTAACCGTCTTGAACGATTTTTGTTAATATATTGAATAATAAGTTAGGTCGTCAATGAAAAATATATATATATATATATATATATATACATATTTTGACCAAAAAAAAAGTTAGGTCATCAATGAAAGTCCCGATACTCTGTGGAAAATCTGTTATGTTTTGTGGGAAAAAAAAATCCTTGGAGACATATTCTAGATTCAATTAATGGAAACGTTCATTCCCTATCAGTTGGTTAATTTACAGATATATGGTACCACAGAACTTCCACCCTCTTTTTTGCAATTTAAATTAATATAAAATGTTTGATAGAAAATCACCAAACCAATTGAAAATTTGTCAAATGGGAATAACAAATGTTTTGGGTTTGGACAATTTTCGTCTTTAAAGTTTCCCTGAAGGCATATTTAGTCCTACCAATTTCCAAATTTTCACCAGTTCTGTATATTGATGGCAAATCAAATAATTTGGCATAAAAAAAAGTTTGTCGAATAATGTACTAAGTTTTGTACACTATTAATGTAAATATGTTTTACACTATCAATGTATGCTACCTTTGAAAAAACTGAATTTCAAATTTAAAATTAAATTATGTGGCATATATTCAATGCAACTAATGTATATATTAATAGTACACAAAAAAATTAATCGCCCATCTCACGTTTTTTCTCATTTAGTCCTTTTCCTTTTTCTCGAACACAAAGTAGTCTTTATTAATAATTTTAGTTTCTTCCACCATCAAATCCAGCAGTGCTAACGGGTGTGACCAAAATTTCAACTGGTCTCCTAAAAAAAAACAGCGATCTTTACTTTCTTCCCATTTGTTTTCATTTTTAAATATGTCTCTCCTTCTTTTTCTTTTTCTTTCTTTTTTTGTTTTCAAGTTCATCAACAATTCCTTCCACCACGGATTGGGTTACCAAATTAAATATCATCAAAAAGGTTTCAGTACCTCTGGCCTTAAACCCTCCTTCTCCTTATTCATATTAATTCATTGGTACATTGGATGAATCCTTTCAGTTCATTTTTGGAACTATTCAATTGATGTATTTGAAGTACTAAATTCATGTATAAGTGTTTAATAGGATTCATGTATCTTTAATATTGTATTATCTATATATAGAGATATCCTAATCTCTCTTTGTAACGGGAACAAGAAGAACCTGTGATCAGTTGAAATAATAATGAAATGGTTCTCTATTCTCTCTCTTCTATTTCTTTTTTTAATATTTCAATCCCTATTTTAGTAGTTTATTTTATTAGTTTCACAACATTGGAGACATATTCCAGATTTACTGATTTATGCTGCCACAGAACTTCTGCCCTCTTTTTTTGCAATTTAAATTAATGTAAAATGTTTGACAGAAAATCAGCAAACCAGTTGAAATTTTGTCAAATGGGAATAACAAATGTTTTGGGGTTTGAGAAGACATGTTTAGACCTAACAGTTTCAAATTTTCATCAATTCTGTATAATTGTCGACAAATCAAATAATTTGGATACCAAAAAAAACGAACTTCACAAATAATGAATTAAGTTTTTCTACACTGTTAGTGTAAATTTTTTTTTCATTTTTAAATATGACTCTCCTTTTTTTTTTTTTTTTTGTTTTCCCGTTCTTCAACAATTCCTTCCACTACGGATGAGGTTACCAAATTGAATTTCATCAAAAAGGTTTCGGTACCTCTGGCCTTGTACCCTCCTTCTCCTTATTCATATTAATTCTTGGGGTTGGATAATTGAAGAATTACAGCGACTAATATGCATCAATAAATTTATTTATTTATATAAATGCAAGATTTTTGGTTAGCGGATTATAATTTATAGCTTTTTTGTTTCCCTGGTCAGCCATGCAAGTAAACGTTTTTGTTTTTTGGGCGCACGTAAACTATTAAGTATTTACCTAATGACAACATAGTAAAAGCAATCTACTTGAGATGCAAAAGAACCTCAAGGGGTAAATTATGATTAAACAACTCAAGGGGCTAATTCCTAATATAATATAATTGCCTATCCTTTGTGTTCTTCACCTGCTGGGAGGGTTTGTATTTTGGTGGTAGAGAGAATAATATAAGACAAAATTTTTCTTTAAAAAAAAAAAAAAGAATGCCAATTTAGAATATTTATGTGAAATTTGTGTCTTTTCAAAGATTTTGTTACCAAAACAATAAATACAAGGGTGGTCAGCATAATTGTTGAATTTAGAGGGGCGCTAGGTGAAATTTTCAGAAATGTTAGAAGAAGTTTCAAAAAAATTTCCCCCTTTTTATTCACTCACTCTATTCTTTTAATATTGTTTTAATATTTCCACTCGAACTTTTCATTTTTTTTCGAGTAGTCTCCCTCTACTTTAATTGTGTTGTTCGTGTTTATCCTCATAGATCCTTATAACTGGAAATTCAGTGCAAAAGGTGGCAATTGAAAGACAAAATCAACATACTAGAGTAGAAATCTGGCATTATATATATGTTAGCCGATTTAAAAAGCTGAGAGACCAACATTGCAGTTTTCCTAAGGAACTTGTAAGCTAGTAACAAATAGAAATAATGGGTATTGTTGGTCAAAAGAGTTTGCAGAAACATCAATGTCCTTAAGTTGTGGTGTTAAAGTAAATACCAAACAAAACAATGATATGACTAATATAAGGTTTGATCAAATTGTTTTCTTAAACTTTAATATGGATAATAATTTGCGGGGAACAACAATTGTATGATCAAAAAAGGGTGGAGATTCTTCGACTAGTACTCATTGCGGGTGGTTTCTAACAGTTCCACCAATGCCAGATGCTATCCTCTTCAACCATATCTAGCAAGGGCTTCTTGTCACATGCCATCAATCTCTATCTTACTATAAGCTAATTTACTACATTTATATGTCGCTTTTAAGTTAGTTTATTTTATTTCTATAAAATTTTTTTAATCAATAATGTACAAATTTTGTGGCAATTTGGAGGAAATGGAGAATGAGTATTTAATGTGAGAGAATAATTAAGTTCACGTTGTGTTGCATGAAAAAAAAAAGGTCAGGTTGTGTTCCAAATTAAAGAACTGTATAGTATCAACATACGACTTGAACAACAGAAACAAATTAATAGATAGTCTACTTCCTTAATTTTACAAACTCTCATGTTTGTGTCTATCATTTAGAAATGTTGTGACTTAAACCCGCTTTTTATAGGTGGATTCTGTTAAAACTACCTTTTGCCTCCCAATTGAACATGGACCAAAAAATACAAAAAAAAAAAAAAAAAAAAATTCCTTAATTGGGTGGAACCGTGGAAGTCATTGCTCATTAGGGAATGGCAGCAATTGACTTTACATGATTTGCAGATAAACCACCAACAAATGATGCGGAAAATATTCTGGACTTCCAGGCCTATGAATTTTCCGCTCCATTTCACCGAAATCTGTCACTTGGCCCAACCTGAACAAGGCACTACATAATCCCACTCTACAGCACTCAACTGCACGGGCCCTAAGCTCTGTGTCAATACAACTTAGGTAATCATTTTGTCCATCTTTTTTTAAATTAATCATTGTAGATAAATAGATAAAATGGTAACCTATGTAAATGTTGGATAACGGGCCGAAAATTTGTGTAGTTCATACTAGTTTGTGTAATTATTAGAATCACTGGGTGAGACACACACTCTATGTGTGCGTATATTTTCGGAAAAATAAATAATGAAAAAGATATAAAATAACAAACTAGTTAGAGCAAAAGAATTAACTATAAAGTATTGGGATTTTTTTTTAATTGAAGTCAGCGGGAGATGGATAAGTACGGAACTTAGAAGCAGCATTTTTGTCTAACATGGATGGTATGAAGTATGAGATGGCAATCTAATACTTCATTATGCAAGGAGAAAATTGGAATAACAAATAATGATAGAATTTTTTTAACACAAATTACAAATATTTGTCAACTTTCATTTGAGGTCCTTGGTGCTTATAATCAGGCCATTTTCTCCCTCAGGGCACATAAGTTTAGGTATACTGTGTGATGTTGAGGTTGCTACTTTCATTTTTCTCTGCAGAAAAGTTGCATTTGCTACGATCGAAATCAGTTCTTCTTCTGTTGTTGGATAAACAACTTCAGCTGCTTGACATATGCTTCGATCTGGGAACGTCGCGTAAGAATTTGTGATGGTGCAATTTGTGTTGCCAGATGAACTTCTTATGTGATCTCCAGGAGGACTACTGCTGACCAAAACAATTGTTAACATTATTTGCCATTGCAATTCATTATGAGAATGCAAGTTAGGCATGGATAAGAGTTTGAAGAACGTTACAAATTTTCTTGATTTGTGAAAGATGCAGATTGAACATGTGGAGAACAAAATCATTGTGTATATATAACTAAAGACCATACTTTCGCCTAAAAAAATGACCAAACCTTCGCCTAAAAAAATGACCATAGCTTCAAGGATTTCGTAAACGCAAATGCAAGTAGTTGGATAAACAAATATTGTGATAACAGTCAAGATTAATCGTTAATCAGTATTCTGGTCATGAAAGTGAAAGTCCCTTGACATTTTCTTAAAAAGTCCTTATGGTTTTGACCATCTATATAATTTGTGGTGTTTTTAACAAGTTATGAAAATTTTCTTTAATTACTTTTCTTTCCAGAGAAAGATACTACCGTGTATTAGTGGATTAATCTAATCTATGAAGATACCAAATAATACAAAATTGAGAGTCTAGACTTTGGTTAAATGAGGTCATGCAACCATAAGTGTCTTTTTAATTCCATGCACATAAGGTAATTTTCATACTCTTTTTTATTCTTCCAATCTTCTGTACTTTTTCCAATCCCAACTGCAAGATATAAGGTTCGAATTTTGAAGATAACAGTAGAAAGACTCTAGGAGTCTATCCCATGCACTATAAAATAATTTTTATACTTGCCTAGCAGTCGTGTTCCAAAAATTTCGTTCTCACCGTACATAGGACAAATTAAAATACCACAACTTCCATATGCTGCAACTTAGTTCATTTACTTAAATTCTTGAGTCAATGCTTCGTGATGAACTAATGAAGCTTGTATTCACCTTTGGCATTAAAATTTTCATTTCTTCTTCTTTCCCTTTCCTTTTTTTGGTACATTTCTTGTTGTTTAGCTATTCGTCTTATTTACTTTCACTGACATCTATATGTTTTAATCATTAATTATGTTTATTTAGTCTACTTTCAAAAAATAAAAAAAAAGGATCGAAAGATATCTACATACCCAATTTGGCACTGAAAGTTGGAGTACCTATATAATAAATTTCTAACAATTACTTCTGATGACTTCTGCTTTTATTAAAAGAGATTGCTTCTGGACTAAGATTTAGTCATGGTTAATTATTTAACTGAGTCAAACTCTCATTCTTCTGATCACTTCTTTGAAGACTGCTATGTTTCAAATTACAGATCTGCCACTTAGATTATAAGATCTGCTACTATCATGCTTGATATATGTTCTCTTCTTCTTTAAATGCAAATGACAGCTCCGTAAAATATTCATCTGTCGTAGCCGGCAGCCAGATTAGATTAATCGAAACCAAATTACTTGAGCATTACTCAGTCAATGTCCAAGGGGACCTTTGTAGGAAATATAGTACACCTTTACGTTTACTGTGAAAATTAGAACTGTTCCAATTATATATATATATATATATATTTTTTTTTTTTTTATCACCAAATCCTCAATTTATTTTATTATTATAAAGAATCGAAGGTACATAGAGGGAGACAGCACCCCCAGCATGCCTGAACAATTAACCACCTTATCCTTTATATCTACCCCTACGGAAACTAGGGCAACCCCACCTATCCAAAGTAACGTCTCCTCTAACCAAACAGGGAAGATCAAAGAAGGAGTCGTAAACTACCGACTCCCCCGAATCTGCTCCAAGCTTCGATAGTCTATCCGCAGGTTTATTCGCTTCTCGCAAGCAATGTGAAATCTCTTTTTCTATGTTCCTTTTCCTTAAGGATTCTGTTCTAGCCGCAGTTCAATTTCGAACTCGAGTTTTTTTTTTTTTTTTTTGGAACTCGAGTTGCTTAACCAATTTCATTCGAGGGCTCTCAACCGAAAGAAAGGATTAACATATATTTGCTTCTGTCCACCAGCACCGAATGTTCACACGCTAATGATAATGTGATGAGTCCAAATGTTAAGTAAAGGAGTGTGTCTTTAAATAGTTGTTCATCGTTATCCAATTTAGTCACACTAACCAATGAAATTTGGTTTAGCTTAAGATCGAAAGATGCCTGTGGGCAATGAAAGAATAAATTGGACCTCCTAGAGTTGTTGAAAATTTTGCAAAATCATATTTCGTTATCCAAACAGCACTAAAATATGGAACAACTACAATAGACTAAAAAAGTAAATTATAGCAAAATTTTAAAACCATTTCTGTTGTGTTTTTTATTTTTCTATTATGTACTTTTGGTCTATTGTATTTTAGTTTTTACCCTTATAGTAGTCACTGAAACTTAAGGAAAAAGAAAAAGAATTAAAATGGGATATTTATGAATAACACATAACAACATAATAAAAGATTGGACAGGGAGTAGGATAGAATAGAAGATCCATTGACTGTAATAATGTATACAAAGACAAAAATTTTTAACTGAACTTTGGGAGCTTAATATCCATATACTTAATGTAAACTGACTTATAACAAGTTTACTACAAAGAAAATTGTACATAGTGAGGGACTAAATAGATTCAATTATGGACGTGCAGACGGATGAAATCCAATTGTCCACTTAAGGGAGCAAATTACAACATAATTTCCTTAAAGAATAATTTAATATCTCTAAGACCAGTCATACCCATCTTCATATGACAAATGAACACAAACCCTAGCTTCCTGATAAACTTTTCCTGGTCGACAAAAGTATCCCTTTTGTGGGGCACAATGAACATCTTCCGAGCATATGCATAATCCTTCTAGTGCACAATTTTCCTTCACTATACTGATCCCATCTTTCACTTCAAGAATTTGGTCTGTCCATTCATTGGAAAACAATCCTAAAGGATCATACAACCTTTTTACCTTCAAAAACTCACTAGCACTCTTATACTTATTAATTGCCCCAATAAAAGCCATATTTTTGTTTTTCCCCCAATGTGGTAACCCTCCATATTTAAATAATGCTAGTTGCTCTATCTCTTCAAGAATGTCTTGATAGATTCTTGGGGACATTGGATCCTTACTTCTATAGTAAATCATGTCGAATTCTACAACATCTTCATCTTTACCCAAGTAAGCGGTTGAAGCAGCGACATATCTCATGAGGATACCAATATAGAGGTCTAGGCCACAGAAAGCCTCAGGTTGCAAAGCAACAAGTTTCTTCACATCTTCAATGAAGTCCTTAGTCTTGGACAAGCTGATGCTGATTGCAGTATAGAAGAAGTATAAGCCCTTAATTCTAGGGTCCCAAGGGCATGATGTTGCCAATGCATCTTCCAGGCTGTCTAGGCATGTACCAGATGATTGAAGCTGATTGTTATAGCCTACCACAGGGTAGCCATTGAAAGCCATACCTGTATCAAGACCAGTCTTGGTTTATGTTGTTCTCATATCTTTCTATAATCCCTATCTTTGGCTCTTGATTTTATTCTCTTGGTATAGTCAATTTTTCTTAGCTAAATTTTAGTCCTTAATTTAACGGCAAGCTATAATTTGGTGCATCATGTTTATACTAGGTATTACATTTTCTAAAATGTGGACGATAATGATCATATAGTTTGATAATGTTCCAATAATATTCAATCTAAAAAGTTACTTGCTTTGGAATATTTTGTACAAACAATCTTTAAGGCGTTTGTTGAATTACAAGATAATGCATTTGCAGTTGACCCACACAATTGATTGCCACTGACCCAGGGGAACAAATTATTTCGTATATAAAGTTAGATGACTTGACCGTCCTTTATTGTTTATTGGCTAAATAAAATCTTTCAAAAAGTATGGGGACCTTTAGAGTCATTTATATCCTTTAATTATAACAATACTATAGATTTAAATTAGAAGAGTAGGTGAAATATCACAGTCCAAGGAAATATCACTAGTTCTTTCCAACTCTAGCTATATATTCTACCATGTCAAATACTACTGTTTTGCTGAAAATTTAGAAAAACAAAAAGCAAACAAGATCAAACATTACTCTTTTACTGGTATATACGGATAAAGCGTATGCAATAAATTTTCTTTTGTTATTTGAGGGGTTGGAGGAATTATGTGACTTGAATGGAGTAAAAGGATTGAGAAGAAATACCATCGTTGGTCAACCCATATGCTGCCACTGCCAGTTGGGATAGAGTTTGTGCTGCTGTTACACATTTCCCTACAACATCACTTGTGGATTCTTGACTCTCTCCTATTCAACAACAAAGAAACCAACAACATCACCTTGACAATTAATAATATGGTCTTAAAATCAGATTATTATTGCTGATTAAACAATAATGTTAGTTATCTCAGACCGCAGTAAAAAGTTTACAAAATAATGTTAATAATGCTCATAAGAATATGCTTACCATTTCTAGTCAATCCATATGCAGCCATCTCCATTGGGGATGTGCAAACTGACCCAGTTACGCATTCCCCACCAACACTTGTACCCCTGGATTCTTGACTTTCCTCTGTTAAAATAACAAAAAGAAAGCAATAACAGATCCATTGTAGTTTCCATTAATTGAAAAATAAAATAGGTTTCACATGGGCTAGTCAAATGATTAATCTTAAAACCAACCTAAGCTTCTTGCCATGGCAAGATATTGTGAAGGGACAGACCGGAAAGCCGCAAAATCATAAACACCATTTCCAGGAGTGCCTGAGGAGACTCTATCATCAATACGATAGACAACCTTGCTTTGACTTGGGTACCACGTTAAATCTGCAAATTCGTGTTGTCTGCCGAAGGTGGACACTTGATCTGCTAAGTCTGAATCATTTTTCTCTAGAAGGGTGATAGACCTCTTAAACATTGGTTGCAGTTGAAGAGTCACCTGCCATGTTATATCTTTTTGTTAGTCTTGTACTCTTATCGCTTGGATCAAAGGTCATTCTGTTCCTTTCCTTAAAAAAAAAATGGGGCAAATGAAGAATATGGATCTGAAATATGCATTGGAGTATATAATCAACTTCAGAAGGTACCTGGGAAATCACTCCAAGAACACCAAGGGATACTCTAGCAGCATCAAGCTCAGGGTCACCATTTTGCAGCGTTCGAACTTTTGCATAACCTTCATCAGGGCCTACAGGTGTTACAATCCGAAGTTGAATCACAAAATCATGAACTGCACTACCCGATTCACCCCACAGTGAGCTTCCATGGGCACCCGTGCCCAAAATTCCACCGACAGTTACACCCCACCAATATGGGACATAAGGTATAGCTAATCCAGCCATGGCACTTTCATTGATCAGCTGCCTTAGTAACATTCCAGGCTCAACTGTTATGGTCATGGCTGATTTGTCGATATTCAGGGTCCGGTTGAGGCCCTTGGTGCTAATAATCAGGCCATTTTCTCCCTCAGGGCATATAAGTTTAGGTATACTGTGTGATGTTGAGGTTGCTACTTTCATTTTTCTCCGCAGAAAAGTTGCATTTGCTACAATCGAAATCAGCTCTTCTTCTGTCGTTGGATAAACAACTTCGGCTGCATGACATATGCTTCGATCTGGGAATGTAGCGTAAGAATTTGTGATGGTGCAATTTGTGTTGCCGGATGAACATCTTATGTGATCTTCTGGAGGAGTACTTCTGACCAAAAAAATTGTGAAGCTAATAATGATCATATATGCTAAGAGGATTTGCCATTGAATTTGCTTATCAAAGTGCATGGCTGAAATTTTGAAGAACTCTGCAAATATTCTTGATCTGTGACAGAGTTGGATTGATATGTGGAGAAACTCAGAAACGTAGCCTTTGTAGATAAACAAAATTGACAACAATCAGAGTACCCGTTGTCGAACATATCTAGTTTGGCCACGAAAGTCAAAATCCTTTTCAATTATTGTTTTGAATCCTTATCGTTGGTTTCACCCAATGTAAAAAATCAATGATTGAATTACGGATCTTAATTTAAATATTATATCTTCTCCTGCTTTTAAGGTCCCACCCCCTCTGTCATGATTCCAACAGACCGCCACAAGGACCAACTACTACACAACTTAACAATTGATCATTGACCAATAAATAAACTCCAAATATATAATCATTTACTTTATTTACTAATTCATGTTGTACTCTGGCCGCCTAGACCATTCAGCTCGCAAACTCACTAGCTAGGTCCACGTATAGATATATCCACCTGCTAAACGAATCAGGTTAACCCATCAGCATGACAACTTTGACTGGAAAACTGCTTTCTAGTTTTAGTGCTTGCATTTCACACTGAATGTTATCAGGACTCCATGTTCACTTGATACCATCATTGAGAAGTTGTTAAAACAATGAGGAATATATCCTGTTAAGTTATTATGTGCCAGGTTCAGCGCTTGAAGATTGGAGAGTAGGCAGAGCTTGTCAGAAATACCTCCATAGAAGTTATTTGACTGAAATCTTAGAAACATTTATATTTGATGACATTTTCCCAATCCAAGCTCGTATGGGCTAATTTCTCGGAACATACCCTAAAACAAAAATCAATTAAATATATGTTTGACAAACAAAACTATAACTGTCGTGCTGACTGGGCACGGCAAGAAAGAACTTTTTTAAATCGCTGCAAATTAGCCGTGCCGGCAAATTTTTTTTTGAAAAAGTTCGGCCACTACCGTGCACAGCCGTGCTAACTGTGCACGGTAGCGGGACAATTACAAGAAATGTCAGTTACTACCGTGCTGACTATGCACGGTAGCGACTGACAATTGTGGAACGTGCCCATCAATGGCCAGTAATATATATAATCACACAATTGAAGATAAGAGTTGAAGGTTCGGGAGGCAATGATCATTTTATGGACGAGATGCGAGTAAAGTTGCATGTGATGTCCGGCAATAGCAAGACTTTTCATGTACTGATGTCCTATACTCTAGTTTTGTTCAGTATGAAATGGTAAACGATTTCGATTCAGGGTTTATGTCTAAAGAACGCCAACGTCTAAACAGCTGCAAAGCAATTGCAGTCTAATGATATATGAATACATACAATAACCATTCGTGCAATTTAGCATTTAACTTATTTCCAAAGCACCATTAAATCACTATCAGTTTCCTTCTTTAATTGATTTATGTTGGCAATCATTTCTTTAGCTTAAGAAGTTCCTTGTTTAAAATCTTTTCCATCTCTACAACTGACCTTGCAGGAATGTGATGTAGTGGCAGAAAATAATTTCTTTGCATACCCTAACCAGGTCACCTAAAATAAATGTACAGACTGATTTTATTTGGAGTTACAAATTTGTATATTATTTGGTTGAATGGCTACCCACATCAAAGTATTGAGATAATATTAAGTTCATAAGTTCACAAAAAAAAATCCAAAAGATTAAGGGAGTCATGGATTTGATGAATGCCTGGTATGAATCTTGGGTTGACTTGGTTTACCATATTAAATTTCACTTTTAGACACTTTGTGCTCTTAAGACCTTTAAATTTATCCCATTTAAATTCAATTGATAATATTATTAACAAGACTAACAGAATAGGGAAACACTGCAAATCAATAACAAATTGATGAATGTGGTTAGAAAGAGTAAGGGGATCGTAATTGGAACAATATTATACATTCATACGTACACAAAGCATAAAACATGATAATTATTCATTGCTGTAAAAAGTGAAAGCGGTGGTAGTTTAACTTAGTAATTTAACATTAAACAAGAAAAAGAAGTACAACTTCTGAACAATCCTTTGTCAGGTGCCTGACAATCAGAGTTTCATTTGGCGGGTTTTTTTTTTTTACGTATATTTTAAGAAATTAGCGCTTGTATGGTATCCCTTAGTTCATTGTCACCAAGATAAAAAATTACCAAATTGCTCAGATGCTGCATTGAGGACGGGAGCCTTCCAATGAATTTGTTTCCGTTCAAATGCGGAATCTCAAGTCCCCACAAGTTACCCAGTGATCTTAGAATTTGACCGCACAGATTGTTAAATTCGATATGATGTGCAATTCTGCATTAATGCATTAATCATGTAAGGGATAGGTATATAATTCTGCATTAATGCATTAATCGTGTAAGCTATAGGTACATAAACTAAGAAGAATGGGTATAATGGCAAGAAAATGATAAAAAAAAAAGGTCCTGGAATAAGAAAAATGCATGAAAATGCTGTGGGCACAAGTGATGGATGAAACTTGCACAAAAAGTACCTAATTGACTAGCATTGGATTTTCCCCCTTTTAACTCCATTGCTAGCATTGGACTAGAAAGGAAAATAAGAAGTGTCCACAACTAGCGTTTAGCTAGTTTGGAGACATCGTGACATGCACCTTTGCATTGGACAAGGGTATAGATGAGAATGGAAGAAAGTTGGATCAAGTGATAAAATGGAAGGGATTATAAATAGGTGATTCTGAATTCAAATATTCTATTTATATATAAAAAAAGGGTATATATGTGAAAACATTCACTGTGAAAAAATAAATAATAAATAACAAGCAAAAGCAAGAGACACGACAAAGAATTTGTAATACCATTAGCAACATTCTTGAACGTGCCCACATATGAGAACAAGTTCTTGCAGCGGATGTGTTTTTATTGCATGGTGATATTAGGCTCTAAAACGCCTCTCAATAGCGGCTATACCAGGAGCAGAATAAGAATACAAATCCAAATATTCTTGATTGTTGAATAAAAATTTTGAAACATAATAAGGTAGACACTTCAAAAAGTAGTAAGGTATGTATTACATAATTCGGAAACTATTTTCAATTTTTGGATTCTATGTTTTTGCCACATCAAAATTTGTTCTCGAATTAGTTATGACGACAAAGTCATGGTTAGAATCTTAGATCTTACAGGTGACCAGGACACTTCATAGTAAATTTTGAGGTAAATGGCACATGCATCAATTATCATTGACTAACTAGATCAAGAACAAACTTAACCATTTGAGCACTTAAACTTTTACAACAAGATATTCGTCATTTGTTTGTACATTTTATGAACAAATAATCATTCACAGTGAATTTATTAACAAGATTTAGTTCCTTGTCTACGAGACGATATTGGAATAGTATTAAACATATTTTTCACTATCTTCAAAGAACAATTGATCTTGGTTTATTTTATTCAAATAAATCTAAATTTGGTAATGCTGATGCTGGGTATTTATCTGACCCACATAAAGTAAGATCTCAAACTAGTTAGTTATTTACATGTGACGGTACAGCTATTTCTTAGCGATCTACAAATCAATCATTAGCCGCCACTTCATCGAATTATACTGAAATAATAGCAATTCATGAGGCCAATCGAGAATGTGTTTGGCTAAAATCAATGATCCACTACATTCGAAAGAGTTGTGGGTTATTATCTGAGAAAGAAAATCTTCCAACTATATTATATGAAAATAATACAGCTTGTATAACTCAATTGAAAGGAGGATACATTAAAGGAGACAGGAAGAAATATATTTCACCAAAATTCTTCTTTATTCATGATTTACAAAAAAATGGTGAAATTGATGTGCAACAAATCTAAGTAGATAATAATTTGGCAAATTTATTTACCAAGACATTGCCAACTGCAACATTTGAGAAATTGGTGAAGAATGTTGGAATACATTGCTAAAAGATCTCAAATGATGTTTCGCATCAGGGGGAGAAATTAATACATAAGAATAGTGTACTTTTTTTCCTTTACTAGGGCTTTTATTCCATTGGATTTTTCCCTCGTAAGGTTTTAATGAGAGATATTCTTTGTATAATGGATATCCAAGGAGGAGTGTTATAAAACAACTAAATATGTAGATGTCCATTTATATTCTCGAAAATATTGATTCATGAATCCTCCACAAGATTCATTGGTACATTGGATGAATCGTTTCAGTTCATTTTTGGAACTATTCAATTGATGTATTTGAAGTACTAAATTCATGTATAAGTGTTTAATAGGATTCATGTACCTTTAATATTGTATTATCTATATATAGAGATATCCTAATCTCTCTTTGTAACGGGAACAAGAAGAACATGTGATCAGTTGAAATAATAATGAAATGGTTCTCTATTCTCTCTCTTCTATTTCTTTTTCTAATATTTCAATCCCTATTTTAGTAGTTTATTTTATTAGTTTCGCATCATTGGAGACATATTCTAGATTTACTGATTTATGCTGCCACATAACTTCCACCCTCTTTTTTGGCAATTTAAATTAATGTAAAATGTTTGATAGAAAATCAGCAAACCAATTGAAAATTTGTCAAATGGGAAGATTTTTAAATTTGTCAACAAATTTATTTATTTATATAAATGCAAGATTTTTGTTTAGTGGATTATAATTTATAGCTTTTTTGTTTCCCTGGTCAGCCATGCAAGCAACTTTTTTTTTTTGGGCGATTAAGTATTTACCTAATGACAACATAGTAAAAGCAATCTACTTGAGATGCAAAAGAACAGGGGTAAATTATGATTAAACAACCTCAAGGGGCTAATTCCTAATATAATATAATTGCCTATCCTTTGTGTTCTTCACGTGCTGGGAGGGTCTGGTCGTGAGTCGTGACTCAGCATCGGAAATTCTTACGCCGGAGTAATGTTTATTAAACAAATTTGGTTTTAAGGAAAAAGATTCCCACTTGGAGCTTTTCTGGATAATTTCTGTGATATCTCAAAACAATTGCCAATATTGGAAAAAAAAACAAATTTTAATAGTTGATTTGGTTATGATTTTAGAAGTGGATGTAAAAGCCATAGTTTGGAAAATGGGCTGATAGCGTATCTCTATATGGTTTTAATTTTTGTCTTTCAACATGTGCCTTTGTATTATGATGTTAGTAACAGGGATAAGATTGCTAGCGATGGCTCCAGTGGCAGAAAGAAAAGAGTAGTAGAGAATTTTCTGTTACTTTCATTTTCCCTCTGGGCTCTGGTTGCTGGCCTGTGCTAGTGGTAATAGAGGTAGAAAAATGGTAGTGTTGGTGAATTTTGGTGGTAGAGAGAATAACATAAGACAACATTTTTCTTAAAAAAAAAAAAAAAAGAATGCCAATTTAGAATTTTTATGTGAAATTTGTGTCTTTTCAAAGACTTTGTTACCAAAATTATAAATACAAGAGTGGTTAGCGTAATTGTTGAATTTAGAGGGGCGCTAAGTGAAATTTTCAGAAATGTTAGAAGAAGTTTCAAAAAAATTTCCCCCTTTTTATTCACTCACTCTATTCTTTTAATATTTCCACTCGAACTTCTCATTTTTTTTCCAGTAGTCTCCCTCTACTTTAATTGTGTTATTCGTATTTATCCTCATAACTGGAAATTCAGTGCAAAAGGTGACAATTGAAAGACAAAATCAACATTCTAGAGTAGAATCTGGCATTATATATATGTTGGCCTATTTAAAAAGTTGAGAGGCCAACATTGCAGTTTTCCTAAGGAACTTGTAAGCCAGTAACAAATAGAAATAATGGGTATTGTTTGTCAAAAGAATTTGCAGAAACATCAATGTCCTTAAGTTGTGGTGTTAAAGTAAATACCAAACAAAACAATTATATGACTAATATAAGGTTTGATCAAATTGTTTTCTTAAACTTTAATATGGATAATAATTTGCGGGGAACAGCAATTGTATGATCATAACAGGGTGGTGATTCTTCAACCTCATCCCTCTGCCTCTCTTCTCAATGGTGTACCTAGCAAGGGCTTCTTGTCGCATGCCATCAATCTCTATCTTACTATAAGCTAATTTACGACATATATACGTCGCTTTTAAGTCAGTTTATTTTATTTCTATAAAATTTTTTGAATCAATAATGTACAAATTTTGTGGCAATTTTGAGGAAATGGAGAATGAGTATTTAATGTGAGAGAATAATTAAGTTCACCTTGTGTTGCATGAAAAACAAAAAAAAAAAAGGTCAGGTTGTGTTCCAAATTAAAGAACTGCATAATATCGACATACGACTTGAACAACATAAACAAACTAATAGATAGTCCACCTCCTTAATTTCACAAACTCTCATGTTTGTGTCTATCACTTAAAAATGTTGTGACTTAAACCCGCTTTTTATAGGTGGATTCTATTAAAATTACCTTTTACCTCCCAATTGAACATGGACCAAAAAATACAAAAAAAAAAAAAAAAATCCTCAATTGGGTGGAAGTCATTGCTCATTAGGGAATGGCAGCAATTGACTTTACATGATTTGCAGATAAACCACCAACAAATGGTGCGGAAAATAATCTGGACTTCCAGGCCTATGTTTTTTCGGCTCCATTTCACCGAAATCTGTCACTTGGCCCAACCTGAACAAGGCACTACATAATCCTACTCTACAGCACTCAACTTCACGGGCCCTAAGCTCTGTGTCAATACAACTCAGGTAATCATTTTGTCCTTCTCTTTTTAAATTAATCATTGTAGATAAATAGATAAAATGGTAACCTATGTAAATGTTGGATGACGGGCCGAAAATTTGTCTAGTTCATACTAGTTTGTGTACTTATTAGAATCACTGTGTGAGACACACACTCTATGTGTGCGTATATTTTAGGAAAAAGTAAATAATGAAAAAGATATAAAATAACAAACTAGTTTGAGCAAAAGAATTAATTATAGAGTATTGGGATTTTTTTAATTGAAGTTAGCCGGAAGACTTGGATATATATAATAGTAGTGGATAAGTACAGAACTTAGAAGTAGCAGTTATGTCAACATGGATGGTATGGAGTATGAGATGCAATATAATACTTCATCATGCAAGGAGAAAATGGGAATAACAAATAATGATAGAATTTTTTAACACAAATTACAACTATTTGGCAAAGAACTCTTGAAAAAAATACTTGCAAAACCTCTGATATTAAATTGCGCATAATTAGTAACATAATTTTAGAGTAATTACATTTATCAAACAGTGATACAATCTCTAGTTGCTAGAAGGGGGGAGGGATGGTAATAGGTTAAAATTTGATATTAAATTTATGATTAATTTCCCTTTGATTCTTGTCAAATATTGTTTTAATTATCGAATTCTGCTTATATTTTTTGTTTTGTGTTAATTATAGGGCGTTGGAGCGAAAAAAGCTAAAAAGGGACAATTTTCTTAAAATTGGTCATCAAGCGCGAGTTTGCAAAGTCAAGATGGAGTTTACCTAGGGAGTTAGGCAAAGAGCCAAATACTAGAAAATTGCCATTTTTCTTAGATGTTTTTATTTAGGGAACAATTAGGATTATTTTTGAAGTTTCCTTTTTCAATTAGAATTCTATTTTTCGGTCAGCCAAGTAGAAACCGAATTGGGGGTGCTAAAAAAGGTCAAGGGGTCTTGTGACCGGCACTCACGGAAAAAAGTCAGAAAGCTTTAGCCGCCTTCATCGTTTTTTCTTTTTCTTATGTTTTGGACATTATTAGATGGTTACGGAAAACACTTCAATCAATTCGTATTGTTCAATAGTGATGATGTGCAACTAAATTCTCTTTTTCTAGTTGAAGAATAACAAAGGGTTTGGTTCATCAATATCTATGAGATCTAATCATTTTTATCAATTTATTTTATTCATTAATATTTGTATGTCTTCAGATTTAATTTCTCATGGTTGTTAGTTGTTTGAATATCCAAGGCGCCTGATATTTAATTCAACCCCACGAATTATTGTCAATTAGGACAGTTAAATCTGTAATTGTTTAATTATCTTAAATTAGTGACAATTAATGTGATTGGGATCATGTTAGGGAGACATACGATCTAAATTAAATAAACCTTGGTAGTGTGTTTGTTAATTAGAATAGGGCTCTTTTGGTTTTTAATGTAATCAAGAAATTAAATTCTATGGGCGTATCTAGAGTTATTTTTTGATTAAAAAAGTAGTTAACGAACGTACCTTAACTATTGAGACACTAAGAAAAAGTTGGTCGTTTATGTTTATTAGCGAATAATTGAAATAATTATTGTATCGATAATCAATCATTTGAACCACTCCTGGAGTTATTTCCTTGCTAGAGTTCGTTTATCCTTGAATTAAGTTTAACTTGTTTGAATTTAATTATTTTTAATTTGCATTGATTGTTGATTTTCATTTTCAATTGTCCAAACTCCCCCGATTAATTCTCATTTTGAAAGAAACAAATTTTTCTCCTAATCCCTATGAAGATGACGTTACTTGCCATTGTACTTGTTTACAACTTTGAGAGTAGGATTTTATTATTGCACAGATCCAACACCTATTAGATGGATTCGGTGATAAGAAAAAGGGAGTACAAATAAGAGATTCTGGATTTAAGACTTTCTACTTACACTAAAATAAAAAAAATACACTAAAAATAAAACAAAGTAAGAAAATCTCTAGTTACCATGTTTGATCACATAATACTACAGTGGCACAACAGCGTAATTTGTTTACGATGGGAAGTTCTGAAGAAGTCAACGGTTGATTTTTTTCGTCTCTGCATTTGTAGATAGAAAAGCATATTTTAGGAAAATCAAAGCAACATTTTGCTAATCTTATTTGGGTTTGTTTATGTAAGCATTAAAATATGAGAGTTAAGTGTGATTCTCAATGCCTATTGCTAGCTTTTGCAATTATGTTAAACGTCAAAGGGGTTACGTGAAATTAATTTCATAGAACAATACTTTTGTATAAAATTCTATGGATCTTTGCACTGATTGAGTACAATTGATTTGCAGAAAAACGTGAGAAAGTCACTTCAAAAAGTAGTTCTTGAGCATTTTTTTTCTTCTGAAACGATAGGAGTTGTATTGGTAAATTCATAACTTTACACTTGTAGAGCAACAGCTCCAAGAGACTATTCAAAAGTGTTACACACCTTGAGAATTATTCCATTCCTCATCACCACAAATGCCAACTGCACAAGTACTAACAAATTTACTTATATTGTCATTTGCTACATCTAAACAAAATGAGCATTTTTGAAATAAAGAGTTTAAATTGTTGATGTCATCTATCAGAGTTGCCAATCTAATATCTTTGGTTTTCCTGGACATCAATGATGATAGAAGCTGCTTCTGGGGGATATGGACCTTAAGTTCTGTCTAATTCTTTCCTCTAGCCTTGATCAAAGCTACTCTTACTCAAGCTCACAAACAACCGCGCTGTTTGTGAGGTTTCAAAAATTTTCCCCTTTTTTATTCACTTTATCCTTGTGATATTGTTTTAATATTTTCCCTCGAACTTCTCATTTTTCCAATGGTCTCCCTCTACTTTAATTGTGTTGTTCATATTTATCCTCATAATTGGAAATTCAATGCAAAAGGTCACAATTGAAAGACAAAATTAATATTCTAGAGTAGAAACATCAATGTTTTCTAATTTCTAAGGAACTTATATGCCAGTAACAAATAGAAATAATGGGTATTGTTTGTCAAAAGAATTTGCAGAAACATCAATGTTCTTAAGTTGTGATGTTAAAGTGAAAACCAAAATATCAATATTCTAAAATTGCTTTTTATAGGTAAACTCCAATAAAGTTACCTTTTACCTCCCACTTGAACATGAACCAAAGAAAAAACCTCAATTGGGTTTGAAGTCACTGCTCATTGGGGGATGGCGGCAATTGACTTTAGATGATTTGCAACTATACCACCAACTACAGATTTGGAATATTTTCTTGAACTCCAGGCCCATGAATTTTTGGCTTCATTTCACCATAATGAGTCGATTGGCCCAACCAGAACAAGGCTCTACATAATCCTACGCTACATTCAACTCCACGAGCCCTAAAGTCTCTGTCAAAACTACTAAGGTAATCATTTCATCCTTCTCTTTTATTAATTACTATCGATAAATAAATAAAATGGCAACTCATGTAAATGTTGGATAATGGGCCTCACAAGTAGCAAATTTTGTCCAGTTCATACTAGTGCGTGTAATTATTAGGATCGCTAGGTAAGGCACAATCTATGTACACGTGTATTTTAGGAAAAAGTAAATAATGAAAAAGATATAGAATCTTTGGTTAAAAATACTCTTGAAAACACTTGCAAAACCTCTGATATTAAATTGCGCATAATTAGTAACATAGAGTAATTACATTTTATCAAACAGCGATACAATCTTTGGTTACTAGAAGAAGGGAGAGGGATGGATTGGATGGTAGATCCTGGGTTCAAGACTTTCTATTTACGTTAAAATAAAAAAATACAATAAAAATAAAATAAAGTAAGAAAATCTCTAGTTACTATGTTTGATCAAACAATGTTACAATGGCTCAACAGCGTAGTTTGTTTATGACGGGAAATTTTAAAGAAGTAGACGGTTGGTTTTTTTCTTCTTTGCTTTTGTAGATAGAAAAGCATATTTTAGGAAAATCAAAGCAATTGAGAATTGTTCATAGTAAATTTTGAGGTAAATAGGGTCTTAAACTTAGCAATTCAGCTGTTAAATTTTTATACAAGATATTGGGCAACTCCTTTTTTCTTTTAAACGCGTTTATGAGCATAAAAAACAAGTGGGTTGAAGATGGCAGTGAACTTGTGAAGACAATTTTGGTTAAAGAATGGGAGTCAAATTGTGTTCTGCTGAATTGTGAAATTTGAGAAATGAAAACAAATAAAGTGAATTCAAGATTGATTTCTGTATTGCTGCATATTTTCCTTGACAAATTGATAATCCAAAATATAAGAACTATTTTTCTGGAAATCATTTTGCTTGCCAAACCATCAAGAATTCAGCATTTCTAAGGAATTGCAAAGCCAACAGCAAAACATGGAGTCAAGCATATGTTTTAATTATTCTGCATAATTTTGTTTAGTTTATGGAAGTCTCTTGTCAGGCAAAACAAAATAATAAAATTTTTTAGTCAAACTATTATAACTTTTATTGACATAGAATTCATAGCAAATAAAAGGAGGTCTAATTTTCATATTACATCAGCAGAAATTGCCTCAAAATATAATCATACAAAAATACAATAAAACTACAACTGCTTCTCAAATCACCTAGAAGAAATTGCTCATTCTGAGAGCCAAACAACAGCAGCAGCAAGCACTTGAATGATTGTGGGCCTATCAGATTGGAAGATAACAAAGTACTAATATTAGTAAATTTTCTCCAGCAAAGTGCCAATTTCATCTATAACCAACCAAAAAAAAAGAGATATATATGAAAAGGCAACATTGTCTGGTCTAAAATATAAAAATTGCCAAATCTTTATTCCTTGCAGTGGTGGAGGAGGTAGAAAACTAATCTAGGAAGGGCAAAATATATATCAGCATTACATGAATATAAAAATTTATTGATCTAGAATAATCACTGGTTCAAAAGTACCTAAAAAACATTAATTAGTAGTTTGTAAGAGTTTTTGGGAGAAAAGCTAGATTGTAAACCAATTAGAAATTAAATAACTACATCAACTATTAGCATAAATTACTATAGAATTCTTCTGAAGCATAAATCCGTTGACACAAAATTAGATCAGTGAACAAGATAAATAATCTAAATTGTTCGACATCGAATATTTATTCCGTTCAAATGCTAACAGTAAAATACTTATATTTATAATCGGTCATAAATAAAAAAAAATCAATGAGATTCTTGTAATATCGATTTTAATGAAACATAAGAAAATGTAATGTAAGTATGAATAATATAAGAGAATTATTAGATATCAAACTTTTGAGAGAGTTGAAACAATTGCTAGTAGGAAGAGAGAAAGGTTTTGCTATCTAATTTTTGGATCAAAATTTCAAAAGGTAAGGAAAGGAAATATTTGGTTTCCAATCACATAATAGTTCACTGGGGAAAAAATTCCTTCAAAAGCTATTGATTTGATGTTAGAATCGCCTTGGTTTAGTTAATTGGTAACAGGCATCTACTAGTTTACGTTACAATTGCAACGTTATTCTTTGTATGCATAACACAAATATTTAGAAATATTTGGAAAAACAAATTACAAATCACAATAATTTTGCAAATTATCAAAGAGCAATTTAGATGAAGGAATGTCTACAAAAATGTGAAATTTTCAAAGAGCAATTTATCAAAGATATGTGGCTCCTTAGTGTGTGATATGAAAAATAGAGTATAAGTGCTTTTATAGGAACTTACTCAACGGAAATTCCTCCTCAGGCGAGTAGTCTTTACCCAGATTTTGTCACAGGCACTTTCTATAAACTTGAAGTATGCATAGCGCCATGACTTCTTGAAGAGAAGGATTCCCAGAACTCCCGACAGCCCGGCAGCAAAACTCGGTCCTATTCCAGCATAAAACCAAGACCAATCAGATTCGTTGTGGCCTTCATCCTCATCAATAGGCCTATTTTTGGTAGGCAATTTGTGTTCCCAGCAGTTGTTTGGGAGCGGTTTGCCACAAAGTCCACTGTTTCCTTCATAGATAGATGGATCGGTCAAGGTTTGAAGTTGACTTCCTGATGGTATTGGGCCTGAAAGTTTATTGTGTGACAAATTCAGGAAGCTCAACGAGTTCAAGGTAGATAAGGTTTCGGGTATCGCACCGAAGAGTGCATTCATTGATAGATCAAGCGCCTCAAGTTGGTTCAAGTTGCCAATCTTATCCGGGATCCTTCCAGTCAAATGATTATGTGAAAGATTCAAAAATTGCAATTGAACCAGTTCCATTATCTCATCAGGGATCTCGCCAACTAAATTATTTGCTGAGAGGCTTACGGATTTAAGAAGCACAAGGTTCGATAACGGGTACTCAAATTCTCTTCCTTCCTTAATGTCTTGAAGGCTTTCTCCTGCACCAATGTCATGACCTCTATCTAGGCCTGATACCATGGCACTAATGTTGTTAAAGCAGTGAGGAATAAATCCACTCAAGTTATTATGTGCTAAGTTCAGCACTCGAAGATGTGAGAGTTGGCAGAGTGTATCGGAAATAGCTCCATGGAAGTTATTTGACTGAAATCTTAGAAACATTAAATTTGATAACCTTTCCCCAATCCAAGCTGGTATAATATCCCTTAGTCCATTGTCACCGAGATCAAGAATTAGCAAATTTCTGAGATGCTGCATTGAGGTAGGGAGCTTCCCAATGAATTTATTTCCATTCAAATGCAGCATAGAAAGTGACCCCAAGTTACCCAGTGAACTCGGAATTTGACCGGATAGATTGTTATTTGCCAAGTTTAGGCCCGTCAGGGATTGCAAGTTTCCTAGACACAGAGGAACTCTTCCGGACAGAAGATTGTTGGATAGATCTAGAAATTCTAAATATTCCAACTTGCACAAGTCTTCAGGGATGGTTCCTGTGAAACGGTTATCATTTAGTGCGATAGACGACAGCTCAGGCACAACCGTTTGACCAACTTCAAGCTGCGGAATATGTCCTGTAAGAAAATTGTGTGAAAGATCTAAACCTGAAATATCCGACGGAAATGATTTGAGAGATCCAGTCAATTTGTTGGAGCTTAGAAATATAATTCGATCAGCATAACGACTTGGTCTATGCTTCAATTGTTTGAACTCCAAAGGATTTCCAGTTAGGCTGTTGCTAGAGAGATCTAATGACATAATACTATGACAAAGCACTCGAAACCAGTTGGGTATGGCATCTGAAATGTTCGCGTTCCGCATGTCTAACTCCCAAACCTCATTCTGCGTCCGAAGCCAAGCTGGAAACCTGGGTCCCACAATGATGGATCCCATCCAAATTCGTCGGAGTTGAAAAGGAGGAACCCACGAGGAGCTCACGTTCAGAGCGAGTGAGTTTCCAGTTAGGTCCAGGCACTTCAGCTCTCGGAGTTTCGCAAAATGGTCTTCAGATAGGACCCCAGTTAATGAATTGTAACGAATCTCAAATTCTTGTAGCTTCGTCAGCTGCCCAAGATTGGTCGGTATGGTACCATTTAATTTATTAGAGGACAACAATAGATTTGTTAATTTTGAAAGCTGGCCTATTTCACTTGGTATTGACCCTTGCAAATTATTCTCACTCAGATCCAAATAAGTAAGACTGCTTGCATTACAAAGTGATTTCAACATTGATGCATCAAAGCGATTTAAAGATAGATCGAGATGAACTAGAGAGGTCATTTGGTCAAACAGACCATGAATTGGATCATAAAGATTATTATAACCAAGACGAAGATAATGGAGGCCAGTAAGATTACGGGGCCAAGGAGGGACCGTGTAGTTGTTGAAATTATTTCCAACAAGGTCAAGGGAAGAAAGAGATGTGAAATTCATTGGTAAAAGATGAGGATGGATGAAAAGACCACAACGATTCAAGTCTAGTGTTGTTAGTGAAGGAAGCATGTTAATTGACTGGAACCCATCTTGAGCGTCTGTAAGGTTCACCTCGGACAGGACTAGGCCTTCTAGAGAAGAGAGTCCAACAACCCACCCAAGATCCTTAGTCCTCAACCCATTCCACCCAAGATCCAAATACCATAAATGCGAGAGGTTTCCTAACTGGTGGGGAATTTCACCATCAAATCCTGCGCTTGAGAGATTGAGGTATCTCAAGTTTTTCAACAATCCAAGGAATGCGGGAACTTGGATTCCTGAAAAATAATTCGAGCTCAGGTCCAAATATTGCAAATTGGTCAAATTGACCAAAGATGGACTTAATTGGCCTCCCAAGCAATTTGTGCAGCAATGATCTTCATCAGAATAGAGTGGCACCATATTGCGCAGATCAAGTTTCAAAATACTACCAGTGATTTTGTGACAACCAACTCCTTCCCATGAACAACAGCCTTCTCCAATCCAAGACAAAAGACGATTTGATTCATCTTTCAATCCATGTTTGAAAAGACGAAGAGCTTGTCGTTCATTTTCAATACAGGAGACATTTGAATAATTATATGCTTGTTTGCTGCCGCCAAACAGGAATTGGCTGGTTACAGGAATAGAACTGAATAAGAAGAGTAGTAGGAAAGATGAAGAAGTACAAAGAAGATGATGCTTCATTGGATTTCTTTGGTATTATTGGTTTATTTGACATAGTAAGCTCAGATGGCCAGGTGGCCTTATTTACACACTTACAAAAAGCGTCACTTCAATGTTCTGTGTTTGTAGGAAGTAGGATGGAACCATACAAAGCTGATAAAAGGACGACGACTTGAAGTCTTCGTGGAAAAAAAATTCGTTAACGTGGTGGAGGTGAAAGACGGTGTGGAAAATCATCGCGTGCTTGTGGGGAAAATCCTTGGTGACATACAAATGGAAATATTAATTCATTTTATATTTATATTTTAATTTAATTTGGATACCCTCGTTACCGCAAAAAATTCAATCCTAACCTATGTTTTTTTATTCATATGAACTAGTGATCGGGGCACACTATATGCATGCGTAAATAATTCAAGTCATATTTAATTGTAAAAATTAGTATTCTGGAAATTAGTTTTACATTTTGAGAATTCATGTTTTATGAACTTTTGTGTGAAAAACAACATACATGAGCAATTATTTTTGTTGGTTATCATTAATTATAAGCATTAGCAATACAACTAAAAATTCCACATAAAATGAGAAAAAGTAATTTTTTGAGAATTTCAAATGCGCATTTAAAATTATAAGAAGTAAAGAATACCTGAATAAACAACGTTCAAGATCATGGAATTTGGGTAGAAAAAATTGGCGGATGTGCCGGGTCCAAGTCCACTCATCAATGGAAGTCGTGACCCACCATGGAAAATTTTTATTTTCTTACGGACAAAATCTTTAGAGACATATTTTGTACTGACTTAATGGAAATTTTGATCCTCTATCAGTTGGTTGTGGAATTGATTTTCTGATTTACGACCCTTACTTTTGCAATCTAAATTAATTTAAAAATGTTTGACTTAAAATCACCAAAGCTATTGAAATTTTGTCACACATCCTAAATTTGATAGGTTTACATTAAAGAAGCAAGTCAATAAGGTTTCCATGAGATGAGAACAACAAAATCTAAAGCACGAAGGACAGTATTCTGCATTGCATTTTGGATAGTTACAAAAAAAAAAACGGTTCACATTTATCAAAAAGTTTTGTATAGATTTTGAATTTTTTTTATGTACTTGTTCATTATCAAAATTTGATCTTTCAAAAGTTTATAATGTTGAATAAGAGGTTTGAGCAGTCAAAAAGTATTTATACCTAAAGTGAATTATATATAGTGCGACAAACAGTTTAATTGGATGACCTCTGATAGTTTTTCTTGAAGGACATGTTCTTTCTCCAAGGAAGACATTCTTTGACATTCATGTGGCATTATAAATCATAAGTAAAACATTTTAGTTGCTTTTAAATTATAAAGAAGATGAAGCTCAAAAAAAAAAAACAAAAGAATAGACCAACAACCTAGAATGCAAATATCAAACCAGGAAAAACAAAGAAAAATTCCTAAATGCATAGCCTTCAAGATCAAGACGTCCAATACATATAGCGTTTCAAAGGGGTTAGAATAGTAGGTTTGGTGGTCCAATACTTTCACTTATTGCCGGGGCCTCAACCAAATTATATGATCTGTTCATGTCGGCAATTATATGGGTCATTTAGAAGGAAAACAACTCCTAGCATCAAGCCACCCTATTGGGCAATGATGTTAAATTCAAAATTCTATCCAAAAAGTCAATCCATGTCTGGTTGATAGAAAAAAATTGCCAATGACGTATCAATTGTATACATGTAGTTAGGGAAAAGCCTCCAATTGGGTGAAGACTTTGAAAAGTTTACAAGCATAAATGGACGCTGTTTCGATGGATACATACTTATAAATGAGTGGCTAATATGATGCGACATATAGGTTTTATCCTGCTATCACAGCTTTTACTAGGGACAAAATTGTCATAGTAAATTTGGCATAACTAATAGTAAGTTTTTGCACAAAACAAATAACTTTTATTATTTATTGTAACTTGCTATTTAAATATCAAATCTTACTAGATTTTTTAGCAAAAATTACCATTTTTTTATATAAAAGGTACGATTTCTCAAGAAAAACTTATGACTTCATTAACAAATCTTACCACTTTTTTAGTAAATGTTACTATATCATTAACAAAACCTTTCTATTTTTCGAACAAAACATCACATTTTTTTTACAAAACTTGCTACTTTTTCAAACAAAATTTATGACTTTGCTAATAAATTTTAACATTTTTTCATGTACAATATACCAGTAAAGATCTAAATAGTGATAAGATTGATTACTACTGCCAAATGGGAATTGGCTGGAGACTTGAATAAGAACTGAATAAGAACAGTAGCAGTAAACACGAATAAATACCAAGAAGATGCCCCATTGGATGTTTTTTGGTACCTGATATTTGATAAAGCTAGCTCAAATGGGTGGTTGATTTAAATGCTAGTAGAAATTGTTGATAAGGACGACTACATAAAAGTCTTCATATTTCGTTTTTCATAAGAATTATCAGTATGAACCAGTCCATCGACAACTTGGGATAGGGATCGTTGTCAGGTTAACTGTCTTGAACGATTTTTGTTAATATATTAAATAATAAATTAGGTAGTCAATGAAAGTCCCTATACGTTGTGGAAAAAAAATCCTTGGAGACATATTCTAGATTCAATTAATGGAAATGTTCATTCCCTATCAGTTGGTTGATTTACTAATTTACGCTACCACAGAATTTCCACCCTCTTTTTTGCAATTTAAATTAATACAAAATGTTTGATAGAAAATCACCAAACCAATTGAAAATTTGTCAAATGGGAATAATAAATATTTTGGGGTTTGAACCATTTTCATCTTTAAAGTTTCCTTGAAGACATATTTAGACCTAACAGTTTCAAATTTTTATCAATTCTATATAATTGACGACAAATCAAATAATTTGGATACCAAAAAAAAAAAGAGCTTGGCAAATAATGAATTAAGTTTTTGTACACTATTAGTGTAAATATTTTTTACACTAGCAGTATTAGATGTATGTTACTTTTGGAAAAACTGAATTTCAAATTTAAAATTAAATTATGTAGCATATATCTAATATAACTTATGTATACACAGGCAGTGCATAAAAAAATTACAACTTATGTAAAGTATCTTTATTCGCCCATCTCATATTTTTTCTCATTTAGTCCTTTTCCTTTTTCTCGAACACAAAGTAGTTTTTATTAATAATTTTAGTTTCTTCCACCATCAAATCCAGCAGCGCTAAACGGTGTGACCAAAATTTCAACTGGTATCTTGAAAAAAAAAAAAGCGCGATCTTTACTTTCTTCCCATTTGTTTTCATTTTTAAACATGTCTCTCCTTATTATTATTATTATTATTATTATTATTATTTGTTTTCACGTTCTTCAACAATTCCTTCCACTACGGGTTGGGTTACCAAATTAAATTTCATCATAATGGTTTCGATGCCTCTGGCCTTATACCCTCCTTCTCCTTATTCATATTAATTATTGGGCTTGGATAATTGAAGAATTACAACCAATAATGTGCATCAATAAATTTATTTATTTATGTAAATGCAAGATTTTTGTTTAGTGGATTATAATTTATAGCTTTTTTGTTTCCCTGGTCAGTCATGCAAGTAAATTTTTTTTTTGGGTGCAAGTAAACGATTAAGTATTTTTTTATTAGAAAATTTTATTTATTTTTAAGAAAATTTTGACAGAGTTTTCCCTTATAAATGGACGAAAACTCCCTGCCAACAAATCCAAATTGAAGAAAAATATCACATGGCACTTGCTACATTCTAAGTCTACGAAAGTTTGAAAATCCCAATTGATCAAGAGCAGAATCACCTCTCACCAAGCGAGGCACTTCACAGAATGATTCATATGTCGAAATAATTCGCTATTCCTCTCCAATGTTTGCAAGACGGTACCATCTGTACTTTAGCAATTCCTGTAGATGCTCTGGTGACTGCCATGAACACCGTGCTTTCCCATGAATGATTCCCTTACAACTTGTGTCCTAAAGTTGGGAAACGACATTGAATCTAGAGCTACAATGGCTTTAACTGCAGATGGCAGCTCTTGAGGTAAGTTAAAGACTCACTGTGATCCCAAGTTCAAGCTGGCTAATTTACCTAATGACGACATAGAAAAAGCAATGCATTTAAGATGCAAAAGAACAGGGGTAAATTATGATTGAACAACCTCAAGGGGCTAATTCCTAATTTAATATAATTGCCTATCCTTTGTGTTCTTGACGTTGCTGGGAGGGTCTGGTCTTGAGTCGTGACTCAGCATCGGAAATTCTGATGCCGGAGGAATGTTTATTAAACAAATTTGGTTTTAAGGAAAAAGATTCCCACTTTGGTGCTTTTCTGAATATTGTGGTTTAATCCCTGCATGGTTTTAAAATTGATTTTCTGATTTATGTTTGCTAGATAAACAAATTTTGATCCTCTCTTTCGAAGTTAAATTAACATGGGAGTTTCCTACAAGAAATCAGCAAATCAATTGAATATTTATCAAATATTTTAAGCTTTTTTTCCTTATAAAATTACAAGTAAGCCACAATGGTGGGAGTAAAATAAATGATTACAATCCAACAATATAACAAAAATTACATTATTAATAAATACTAATAAAGTTTCTAAATGCATTTGATGCTTCTACAGCTGTTTCTCTTAACGATCACTCACAGTTTTGCTGGAGATAAGTGAATCATTCAAATCTTGAGTGAATATTCTGGTGTTTGAATTCTTCAAAACTCCATAAGGCAGCTACAGTGGTGGTTCCTTAAGGTTTAACCGTTGTGCATTTCTAAGGTAGCTGTTCGAAGCACAGCTTACAAAATAAGGGACAAATATAATATGCAATATTACTCAGTGTTTTAAAAACCAGACTGGAGCCAAGACCGGTTCCCGGTCTTTGCTTTCTAGTGCCGGACAAATGTAGTTATAGTCAGTGTTTTAAAAATTGGACCGGACCAACCGGTTCGACCGATCGGATCGCGAATCAGCCTTGACTCTGGTCCAGTTCATGCTTTAGGTTAATTATACTTAAAAACTGGATTGAACCGTTGAACCGGCGGGTTTTTTGTTTTTTTCTAAAAAAATATGTTTTCCTTAACCCTAAAAACTAATTATTAAATGCTACATTCACTCACTTTCTTCTTATTTTTTGCCTTTTATCAAGCTTGTATTTTTATTTTCTATTTTCTTGACTTCCTCCAAATTCAAAACTTCTTTTTTTCTTAAGTTGCAATATCTAAATACCAAAATTTTTGAGTTTTATTTAACATTATTTTTTTGGTAAATTCAATTAAGATTGAGATGAAATTTATTTGTTTTAACTTATAATTTAAAAAATTTATTTGTGAAAATCCAACTTCTTTGAAAATATTAATTTTTTCATCATATAAAGTCTTAAATTAGTCCAATGCATGTCTTATTTTGTGCATATATATTTATATAAATTATTTTTAAAAAAATTCATTGAACCAGGGTTGAATCGATCTGACCGATTGAATCTTGACCCGAACACCTCATTGGTTCAATTAATGGTCTGAGTTTTAAAACGTTGGTTATAGTTCACTAATGCATTCACACAAAATTGAAATACTAATGCATCGGATTGGAATTCAGTCGGAGAGGTTCACGTATACATGTGTTGAAAGCTTGCGTTGCTGCTGAGACATTGGGCTCATTAAAGTCCCTAAAATACCCCTTTTGGGTTTCTCGATTAGGAGCATGATGGAAATTATGCGGTGGCGCCGCCACTGAGTTCCTTGATTGGAACCAAATTATAAGTTTAAGGATTAAATTGGTTTCAAATAATATATAGGGACTAAATCGATAAAAAATAAAAGTTTAGGGACTAAATTGGCCATTTTCCCTAATTAGAGGAACCAAATATATTGAATTTAGATTAAGAGCAGGGTGACAGTCAGAATACCACAATCAATTAGGCGCCAAAAGTTGTATACATTTTGGATAATTGTGGTACTTGTTGTCTTGATAATAAGATATTACAATAATTCTTATTTAAGCATTTGCATACACACAAAGTATGTAAAACAATGGAGGAAAAGAAAAAGAAAAAGGAAAGGAGAGGCAACATCAGAAAAGGCCTTACAACTAAATAAAGTCACTCGTATTTTTCGCCGATGTGGATCCGGATAGGGATCCACTTCTGGCACCGGATCAAACTACCGCCAAATTTCCAAAGTTAGCCAGCTTAACAGATGATGCTATGTTGTTTATGGAACCAGCGTTAGTTGGCCTCCAAGTGTGTTGGCAAAGAGTTTTTTTGGTCCTGTTGACAGCTTTAAGCTTCTCAATCAAAAAATGACGCTTTGCGTAACAAAACGGAAAAAGCTAGAATAAGCTAATTTATTATGGTCACACTAATACTTCCTTAGCTTCAATTTTTTGTCACATTTCGAGAATTTAACTTTTTAAAAATAGTATTTTGATTGTAATTTTTATACTTCTCTTTCCAATCTTCTTCTCCAAAATTCAAAAGTTGAATATGAATGTAATAACCATATTACTCTCCAAAATGTAAAAGAAGGGATAATATAGGGAAAAGAGGTTATCCTGCAAAATTGTCAAAACTAATAGGATAGTAGACAAATGATGTATAAATTTAAAATTTAATAGAATAGTAGGCAAGCATGCTCATAGTTTAAGGATTAAAGTAGGATGAATTTCATAATTTATAGATTAAAGTAGTATCCGATATTAAAATCTAAGAACTAAAGTGGGATAGATTTCATACTTTAAAAAATAAAGTGTCCAATAATATTAATTGGATATGGAGTGCTGAAGGATTGTTCATGGATATGGAGAAAAGTGTTGCAATTGAGAACTGTCATTTATCCTTTTCTGCAAGTGAGATTGGAAATGGTCAGAATACCTTTTTTTGGTATGATATTTGGCACCCGTTGGAGCGTTTGCATCTCAAATTTTCTGAACATTTGCGGAAGAATTTAAGGTTAACCAAGGATTCAAAGGTGGCGGAATTCATTGATTGGGATAGATGGAAGCGGCCCTCTGGGAGAAGATGTTCACAGGAGATCAAGGAACAGTGTCAATCAACTCCTGTCTCCTTGTTACAAAATTTACATAGGGATGATCATGTAAGCTGGACTGAAACTTTAACTGGTGAATTTAATATTATAAATATGCATTTAAACAGTTTATTGAATCTGGAAACAGGATGCAGTGGTATACATTAGTGTGGGGGAAGGGTTAAATCCCAGGATATGCATTTATTTTGTGGCTAGCGGTCAGACATCGATTAAACACTAAAGCAAGGCTGAGAAACTGGGGAATTGCTGTATCTTCTACTTGTGTTTTCTGTGATGTAGACGATGAAACACTAGAACATTTGGCTTTTGAATGTGACTTCAGCCGTAGTTTTTGGGGCAAGATTCAAAAGTTGTGCTTATTGTATAGGGAAAATTTGGTATGGCAAGAAGTATATTGGTGGAGCAAGCGTAATACATCTAATTCTTTTTGTCACAAGTTAAGGAGGTTAGCTCTATCAGCGACCCAGCATCATCTTTGGCAGGCAAGGAATCTGTTAATGCGCAAATTAGGCAGTTTATTTGTTAATATTTCCCCCTTTATTTTGACCAAATGTTGTGATAATTTGCTAGATTCTACTTATATTTGAATTTTTGTGTGATTTCTAGGAACTTCAAGTCAATTGAGGCAGAAAAGGAGAAATTGAAGCCTAATTGAGGAAATTCCATTAAGAAAATCTTGATACAAGTTTCTTAGTTGATAATTGAAAACCGCTACATCAGGGATGATGGGGTGTGGAAACCATCCAGGAGTATTCATCTACAATGCCCTGTTCGGTTGATGATTGTTACTGCATTAAGTTAGTAAGCGTTTTGGGCTTTTACTTTTGGTTAGTTTACAGCAAAGAACAATACAACTGATGCAGTAGAAAGCCCGCATCCCATTGAGCTTCAATTGCACACGAGGCCCATTTTTGGAAAAAAAAGAAAGAAACGCTAAAGAAGCCCTGGGGGAACGCTAGGTCAAATAAGACCTCGGGTTCAACAAAAGAGGGGAGACTCTAAAAATCAGCGGAGGCCATTCGGTTCCGTCCCGTTTTTCCTTCCTTTTCCCAATTTATTTTCCTTTTTCAATTAAGAACTCGAGTAGTACTTTTGGCTGCAATTCAACTATGAGGAATGGCAAATTTCTTCATCTAGTCAGAGGTTAAATCGAAGTTTTGGTTCGACAAAACTGTGAGATCGAATTGATTTGCCTACGTTCTTTAATTTGCAAGTATTTATATATTTCCTGTTCACTTATGCATATGATTATTTCTTGCAATTAAATACTTGATTACTGTTTAATTGTGTGAGTAATTAACAGCCATCTAAGAGTGCTCAATCCGTAATTGTTGGGTAATTTTAGTGCATGTGGCAAGTGACATGATTCAATTGTAGTAGAAACTTTTGAGTTGTTGTTGCGGAAATATATGATATAGCCTAAATAAACCGAGCGTGTGTGTTTGTTGGTTATAATTGGTGGCCAGTCTAATGATTAATGCTGTCAATAAGTTAAATCCTAAGAGCGTGTTTAGGACTGCTTAATTGGCTAGGGCAATAACCACAGAGCTTGTTGTGGTTATCGAATCAGGAAAGTTAGGCAGGTTGTCAGAGCTTGTTGACAACCATAACCAGTTTATTTGTAAATGAAAGATTTTATCTCTGCATCTGTGATCAATGATTCGAACCATTAGTGGAGATTATACCTTTGACTAGAGATTTTCCTTCCGTTAATTTACTTTATATTTATTGTTATTTATTTTATCTGCGATTGTCTTATTTTTAATTTGAGCAATTAAATTAGACAGTTCCATATCAATCCCCCATTTTTATTTAATGTTACATTCATTCAAAATAAATTCCCAAGTCCCTGTGGATTCGACCCTGCTCACTGCTATATTCGAATTTTATCTTTCACGTAATTAAGATACTTTGGTATATCGGATCAAGCAAACTCTGGCACCAGGGTGAAGCTAGTAACCCATTGCACAGCCTAAGTCCCTGCTCCAGTACCATAGTGGACTTAATTCGTGACTTAAGAGTAGGAATTTTATTTTTGCTGGTTTGACACCCACCAAATTTTGGCGCCGTTGCCGGGGACTTGGTGTCAAAATAAATTTATTTTCTTTGAATTTTATTTTCTTTGTTTATTTTTTATTTTTATTTTTATTGTTACTGGTTTATGCCTAGATCTTCTCGTACAGGTGAACTGCAATATAATCCTGAGATAGAGAAGACTGCTCGTGCATTGAGAAAAGCAACAAGAGAACGAGCAGAGGCATCCTCCTCATCTACTGGACATAATTCAGTAGTAGATTTTGTGGATTCATTTAGTGAGACGGAAGAGATAAATAGCACCATGGCTAATGAACGGACATTGAGAGAATTGGCTGCACCAGATTTAAATCAACAGCCTCTATGCATTACTTATCCTACATTAGAGGTTGCATTTGAGTTAAAATCTGGACTAATCCATTTACTTCCTTCTTTTCATGGCTTACCAGGTGAAGATCCCCACAAGCATCTCAAAGAATTCCATGTGGTTTGCTCGACAATGAAACCCCAGGGAGTCACAGAGGAGCAAATTAAATTAAGAGCCTTTCCATTTTCCTTAGCCGATAAAGCTAAGGATTGGCTCTATTATCTGCCCTCTGGGTCAATATCCACATGGACAAACATGAAGAAGCATTTTCTAGAAAAATTCTTTCATGCATCCCGAGCTGCAAGCATTAGGAAAGACATCTGTGGAATTCGACAATTCAATGGAGAGACTCTACATGAATATTGGAAAAGATTCAAGCAACTATGTGCTAGTTGTCCTCATCATCAAATTCCTGACCAACTCCTCATCCAGTATTTTTATGAGGGTCTGTCCCAAACTGACAGAAGAATTATTGATGCTGTCAGTGGGGGCTCCTTAGTGAATAAAACACCCACGGAGCCAAGAAGTTTGATATCGAGTATGGCTGCAAATGCTCAACAATTTGGAGACAGGCAGGATAACACAACTCGTAGAGTCAATGAGGTAAGTAATTCTTCAATAGAGCAAAGATTAGATTGTCTAACTTCTTTGGTGGAAAAGTTAGCTATAGGACAAATGCAGCAATTGAAAACATGTGGAATCTGCTATGGTTCGAGTCATCCAACAGATATGTGCTCCACACTCCAAGATGATTCGACTGAGCAGGCTAATGCAGTTGGATTTCCAAGACCACCTCAGAGGCGGTATGATCCCTATGCAAACACCTATAATCCAGGATGGAGGGATCATCCTAATTTTAGTTATGCAGCAAGGCCAACAGGATTTCCACAACAGCCACAATATCAACCTAGACCTCAACTTTCACAGCAACAATCTGCTCCTAAATCAGGTATGTCACTTGAGGATATTGTGAAATCTTTGGCTACTAACACTCAACAATTTCAACAGGAGACGAAAACTAGCATTCATAATTTGGAGAATCAAATGAGCCAGTTAGCTTCCACAATCAATAGATTGGAGTCTCAATTATCTGGAAAGCTACCCTCGCAGACAATTGTCAACCCCAAGCAAAATGCCAGTGCCATCACATTAAGAAGTGGCAAAGAGTTGCCTGAGCCGAGCAAGAGAATTTCTGAACAAGCAATCGAGGAAGAGCTCGAAAAAGAGGGGAATGTGTCTCAACCTAGAGCCTTGGAGCAACCAGATTTTGGAGAAAAATCAACACAAGTGGTTACACCTCCGCCTCCTTTTCCCAGTCGATTTGCAAAATCTAAGAAGAGGAAGCAAGAGCAAGAAGTTTTTGACATTTTTCGCAAAGTTGAGGTAAATATTCCCCTTCTCGATGCCATTAAGCAAATTCCTCAATATGCAAAATTTCTTAGAGAATTATGCACCACTAAGAAAAAGTTAAAAGACTATGAAAAGATTTATATGGGAGAAAGTGTTTCAGCGGTCCTACAACAGAAATTGCCTCCTAAGCATAAGGATCCAGGTATGTTTACTGTTCCTTGCAAAATAGGGAATGTTAAGGTCGAAAAAGCGTTGATAGATTTAGGAGCTGCAGTAAATATCATGCCTCGTTCCATTTATAATTTTCTGAATCTTGGACCCTTAAAAGAAACGAGTGTCATTATGCAACTTGCCGATAGGTCTAATGCATATCCTGATGGGGTGTTAGAGGATATTCTAGTTCAAGTTGATAAATTGGTTTTTCCTGCAGATTTCTATGTGTTAGAAATGGATGATGATTTCTCTGTTTCACCTCTAATTTTGTTAGGCAGGCCATTTTTAATGACATCTAAAACAAAAATTGATGTTTATTCAGGGACCTTGACAATGGAATTTGATGGTGAAATAATAAAATTCAATATTTGTGATGCCATGAAATATTCTAGTGAGGCACATTCTGTTTTTGTTATAGATGAAATTGACCCTTTCATGCAGCAGAAGTTTGAATTAAATGGTAGAGATGCTTTGAAGGATGTAATCAATCGCAATTTGGATTCGCAAGAAATGTCAAGAGTTGCAAAAAAGTTTGAGTTACACCCTGACTGAACATTGGTATTGTCTAGCCAAAGACGTTAAAGAAAGGCGCTACTTGGGAGGCAACCCAAGAGTTTCAATTTTTAGTCATTTTTGCATTTTTTTTATTTCATGATTTTATGTGGAAGTTAAGTTTATTTCATTTCTTTTTGACAAAAGGCTTTTTGTTGCAGGCCATGGACGTGCTCATGAAGTTTTCGCTTTGATTGGATGAAAATTCCTTGGTCAGAAGACATTCTGTTATAAGACGTGCCCACGCTCTATGTTCAGAGGGCATTGTTCATTTTAGGTCGGATTAGACTGTCAACTATTTGTTACAAGACGTGCCCACGCTCTATGTCCAGAAGGCATTGTTTATTTTACGATTGGATGGACAGAAAACTATTTCTTATACAGCGTGCCCACGCCTTACAACAAAACCTCCAATATTGCGATCCCAAGTTGAACCTCACTATGTGCTTCGCCTGCAGTGATTTTTAAGCAACTTATTCCCTCCCGAATGTTCAGTTCAATAATCAGGGAAGTCCTCTTTTCTTCTTTTTGCACTTAAATTTCATCCATTGAGGACAATGTCTGATTTAGGTGTGGGGGAGGGAATATTTCAAGTGAAAAAGTTGTCATAAAATTTTTTTTTTAAATCTAGTTTTGGAGCTTCTATTGTGTTTTACGAAAGCAATCAAGATGCAAATATGAATAGTGTAATGTTATTGGCATGAGTATTCTATTTTCTTGCAATTGATTTGAATGATGGATGTGCTAGATTTGACATAATTTTAACCACTTTGTGAGCTTTTGGGCTTTATGAGTAATTTAATATATTTTGCTCTATCTTCTTTTGTTGAGTGATATTATACATGGTTTGACATTCTAGAACTTGCTTTGTTATACATGTTGAGACCATGCTTGAATTTGATGCATTAAAATGATAAGGGCAATTAGGTTTAACCCTTTTGACTTTCAAAAGCCTACCTTGATCATATTTCACCTAGTTAACCAATCTGAGTCTTGATTGTTTCTTTGTCTGATACCCAAATTTGCACCCTAAGCCTTTTTATTTGAACTTTATTATTGAACCTTGAGTCAAAAGGATGCCTGAGTTTTATTGCGTGAAAATTATCAAGTATTGCTACAAGGATTTGGCAGTTGTGTTTATCTTTCAAGTTTAGTTATGTTTTGTTATATAAAAAAAACAAAAAAAAAAACAAAAAAAAAAAAAAAAAAACAAAAAAAAAATTTGGAAGTGTCCTTGTAGTAGTGTTGAGAAAGTTGGGTTGATGCCTGTGTGAAGGTTCTTATGTAGAGTTGGCTTTGATTGTTGATGTGCCTTGGAGTTAGGGGATTGAAAAAAAAAAGGGGCGATTCATTTCATGCAATGAGCTATTGGTATTTCTTTTGACATTATTAGCCTAATGGTCCATTTTGTCTAACATTTAATCCAAGCCCCATTACATCCTTATTAAAAGACCCTTTGATTTTTGTATCAAGTTCATTAAAGTGGTGGAGATTTGATATATTAGCAAGCATATGGTAAAATCATTCCATGTTGTTGATTTGAGTGATATAAACATCCTTTCCATATTTTGAGTGGTTGAGTGTATACACTGCTATCCATGTGAGGTTTGTCAAGTTTTTAACATCCTCATTTTGGTGAAATTGTTGAGAAGATGTGACACTTGTGCAAGTTTATGGAGCTATTCAAGTATTTGTGATCTTGACTGTGATTTTTGGGTAGTGAATGCTTGAGGGCAAGCATTGTCTTGGTGTGGGGGAATTTGTTAATGCGCAAATTAGGCAGTTTATTTGTTAATATTTCCCCCTTTATTTTGACCAAATGTTGTGATAATTTGCTAGATTCTACTTATATTTGAATTTTTGTGTGATTTCTAGGAACTTCAAGTCAATTGAGGCAGAAAAGGAGAAATTGAAGCCTAATTGAGGAAATTCCATTAAGAAAATCTTGATACAAGTTTCTTAGTTGATAATTGAAAACCGCTACATCAGGGATGATGGGGTGTGGAAACCATCCAAGAGTATTCATCTACAATGGCCTGTTCGGTTGATGATTGTTACTGCATTAAGTTAGCAAGCGTTTTGGGCTTTTGCTTTTGGTTAGTTTACAGCAAAGAACACTACAACTGATGCAGTAGAAAGCCCGCATCCCATTGAGCTTCAATTGCACACGAGGCCCATTTTTGGAAAAAAAAGAAAGAAACGCTAAAGAGTGCTCAATCCGTAATTGTTGGGTAATTTTAGTGCATGTGGCAAGTGACATGATTCAATTGTAGTAGAAACTTTTGAGTTGTTGTTGCGGAAATATATGATATAGCCTAAATAAACCGAGCGTGTGTGTTTGTTAGTTATAATTGGTGGCCAGTCTAATGATTAATGCTGTCAATAAGTTAAATCCTAAGAGCGTGTTTAGGACTGCTTAATTGGCTAGCGCAATAACCACAGAGCTTGTTGTGGTTATCGAATCAGGAAAGTTAGGCAGGTTGTCAGAGCTTGTTGACAACCATAACCAGTTTATTTGTAAATGAAAGATTTTATCTCTGCATCTGTGATCAATGATGCGAACCATTAGTGGAGATTATAACTTTGACTAGAGATTTTCCTTTCGTTAATTTACTTTATATTTATTGTTATTTATTTTTTCTGCGATTGTCTTATTTTTTATTTGAGCAATTAAATTAGACAGTTCCATATCAATCCCTTTATTTTTATTTAATGTTACATTCATTCAAAATAAATTCCCAAGTCCCTGTGGATTCGACCCTACTCACTGCTATATTCGAATTTTATCTTTCACGTAATTAAGATACTTTGGTATATCGGATCAAGCAAACTCTGGCACCAGGGTGAAGCTAGTAACCCATTGCACAGCCTAAGTTCATGCTCCAGTACCATAGTGAATTTAATTCGTGACTTAAGAGTAGGAATTTTATTTTTGCTGGTTTGACACCCACCAAATTTTGGCGCCGTTGCCGGGGACTTGGTGTCAAAATAAATTTATTTTCTTTGAATTTTATTTTCTTTGTTTATTTTTTATTTTTATTTTTATTGTTACTGGTTTATGCCTAGATCTTCTCGTACAGGTGAACTGCAATATAATCCTGAGATAGAGAAGACTGCTCGTGCATTGAGAAAAGCAACAAGAGAACGAGCAGAGGCATCCTCCTCATCTACTGGACATAATTCAGTAGTAGATTTTGTGGATTCATTTAGTGAGACGGAAGAGATAGATAGCACCATGGCTAATGAACGGACATTGAGAGAATTGGCTGCACCAGATTTAAATCAACAGCCTCTATGCATTACTTATCCTACATTAGAGGTTGCATTTGAGTTAAAATCTGGACTAATCCATTTACTTCCTTCTTTTCATGGCTTACCAGGTGAAGATCCCCACAAGCATCTCAAAGAATTCCATGTGGTTTGCTCGACAATGAAACCCCAGGGAGTCACAGAGGAGCAAATTAAATTAAGAGCCTTTCCATTTTCCTTAGCCGATAAAGCTAAGGATTGGCTCTATTATCTGCCCTCTGGGTCAATATCCACATGGACAAACATGAAGAAGCATTTTCTAGAAAAATTCTTTCATGCATCCCGAGCTGCAAGCATTAGGAAAGACATCTGTGGAATTCGACAATTCAATGGAGAGACTCTACATGAATATTGGAAAAGATTCAAGCAACTATGTGCTAGTTGTCCTCATCATCAAATTCCTGACCAACTCCTCATCCAGTATTTTTATGAGGGTCTGTCCCAAACTGACAGAAGAATTATTGATGCTGTCAGTGGGGGCTCCTTAGTGAATAAAACACCCACGGAGCCAAGAAGTTTGATATCGAGTATGGCTGCAAATGCTCAACAATTTGGAGACAGGCAGGATAACACAACTCGTAGAGTCAATGAGGTAAGTAATTCTTCAATAGAGCAAAGATTAGATTGTCTAACTTCTTTGGTTGAAAAGTTAGCTATAGGACAAATGCAGCAATTGAAAACATGTGGAATCTGCTATGGTTCGAGTCATCCAACAGATATGTGCCCCACACTCCAAGATGATTCGACTGAGCAGGCTAATGCAGTTGGATTTCCAGGACCACCTCAGAGGCGGTATGATCCCTATGCAAACACCTATAATCCAGGATGGAGGGATCATCCTAATTTTAGTTATGCAGCAAGGCCACCAGGATTTCCACAACAGCCACAATATCAACCTAGACCTCAACTTTCACAGCAACAATCTGCTCCTAAATCAGGTATGTCACTTGAGGATATTGTGAAATCTTTGGCTACTAACACTCAACAATTTCAACAGGAGACGAAAACTAGCATTCATAATTTGGAGAATCAAATGAGCCAGTTAGCTTCCACAATCAATAGATTGGAGTCTCAATTATCTGGAAAGCTACCCTCGCAGACAATTGTCAACCCCAAGCAAAATGCCAGTGCCATCACATTAAGAAGTGGCAAAGAGTTGCCTGAGCCGAGCAAGAGAATTTCTGAACAAGCAATCGAGGAAGAGCTCGAAAAAGAGGGGAATGTGTCTCAACCTAGAGCCTTGGAGCAACCAGATTTTGGAGAAAAATCAACACAAGTGGTTACACCTCCGCCTCCTTTTCCCAGTCGATTTGCAAAATCTAAGAAGAGGAAGCAAGAGCAAGAAGTTTTTGACATTTTTCGCAAAGTTGAGGTAAATATTCCCCTTCTCGATGCCATTAAGCAAATTCCTCAATATGCAAAATTTCTTAGAGAATTATGCACCACTAAGAAAAAGTTAAAAGACTATGAAAAGATTTATATGGGAGAAAGTGTTTCAGCGGTCCTACAACAGAAATTGCCTCCTAAGCATAAGGATCCAGGTATGTTTACTGTTCCTTGCAAAATAGGGAATGTTAAGGTCGAAAAAGCGTTGATAGATTTAGGAGCTGCAGTAAATATCATGCCTCGTTCCATTTATAATTTTCTGAATCTTGGACCCTTAAAAGAAACGAGTGTCATTATGCAACTTGCCGATAGGTCTAATGCATATCCTGATGGGGTGTTAGAGGATATTCTAGTTCAAGTTGATAAATTGGTTTTTCCTGCAGATTTCTATGTGTTAGAAATGGATGATGATTTCTCTGTTTCACCTCTAATTTTGTTAGGCAGGCCATTTTTAATGACATCTAAAACAAAAATTGATGTTTATTCAGGGACCTTGACAATGGAATTTGATGGTGAAATAATAAAATTCAATATTTGTGATGCCATGAAATATTCTAGTGAGGCACATTCTGTTTTTGTTATAGATGAAATTGACCCTTTCATGCAGCAGAAGTTTGAATTAAATGGTAGAGATGCTTTGAAGGATGTAATCAATCGCAATTTGGATTCGCAAGAAATGTCAAGAGTTGCAAAAAAGTTTGAGTTACACCCTGACTGAACATTGGTATTGTCTAGCCAAAGACGTTAAAGAAAGGCGCTACTTGGGAGGCAACCCAAGAGTTTCAATTTTTAGTCATTTTTGCATTTTTTTTATTTCATGATTTTATGTGGAAGTTAAGTTTATTTCATTTCTTTTTGACAAAAGGCTTTTTGTTGCAGGCCATGGACGTGCTCATGAAGTTTTCGCTTTGATTGGATGAAAATTCCTTGGTCAGAAGACATTCTGTTATAAGACGTGCCCACGCTCTATGTTCAGAGGGCATTGTTCATTTTAGGTCGGATTAGACTGTCAACTATTTGTTACAAGACGTGCCCACGCTCTATGTCCAGAAGGCATTGTTTATTTTACGATTGGATGGACAGAAAACTATTTCTTATACAGCGTGCCCACGCCTTACAACAAAACCTCCAATATTGCGATCCCAAGTTGAACCTCACTATGTGCTTCGCCTGCAGTGATTTTTAAGCAACTTATTCCCTCCCGAATGTTCAGTTCAATAATCAGGGAAGTCCTCTTTTCTTCTTTTTGCACTTAAATTTCATCCATTGAGGACAATGTCTGATTTAGGTGTGGGGGAGGGAATATTTCAAGTGAAAAAGTTGTCATAAAATTTTTTTTTTAAATCTAGTTTTGGAGCTTCTATTGTGTTTTACGAAAGCAATCAAGATGCAAATATGAATAGTGTAATGTTATTGGCATGAGTATTCTATTTTCTTGCAATTGATTTGAATGATGGATGTGCTAGATTTGACATAATTTTAACCACTTTGTGAGCTTTTGGGCTTTATGAGTAATTTAATATATTTTGCTCTATCTTCTTTTGTTGAGTGATATTATACATGGTTTGACATTCTAGAACTTGCTTTGTTATACATGTTGAGACCATGCTTGAATTTGATGCATTAAAATGATAAGGGCAATTAGGCTTAACCCTTTTGACTATCTAAATGCCTATTTCCACACCTAGTTAACCAATCTGAGTCTTGATTGTTTCTTTGTCTGATACCCAAGATTTGCCACCCGTAAGCTTTTTAATTTGAACGTTTATTAATTGGAACGCTTGAGTCAAAAGGATGCCTTGAGTTTTATTGCGTGAAGATTATACAGTATTGCTACTAGGATTTGCAGTTGGTTTATCTTTCAAGTTTAGTTATGTTTGTTTATATAAAAAAAACAAAAAAAAAACAAAAAAAAAACAAAAAAAAACAAAAAAACAAAAAATTTGGAAGTGGTCCTTGTAGTAGTGTTTGAGAAGTATGGGTTGATGGCTGTGTGAAGGTTCTTTGTAGAGTTGGCTTTGGATTGTGATGGCCTTGGGTTAGGTGATTGAAAAAAATAAAGGGCGATTCCATTTATGCAATGAGGCTATTGGTATTTCTTTTGACATTATAGCTTCTAATGGCTCCATTTTGTCCTAACATTTAAGCGACCAAGTCCATTACATCCTTATTAAAAGACCCTTTGATTTTTGTATCAAGTTCATTAAAGTGGTGGAGATTTGATATATTAGCAAGCATATGGTAAAATCATTCCATGTTGTTGATTTGAGTGATATAAACATCCTTTCCATATTTTGAGTGGTTGAGTGTATACACTGCTATCCATGTGAGGTTTGTCAAGTTTTTAACATCCTCATTTTGGTGAAATTGTTGAGAAGATGTGACACTTGTGCAAGTTTATGGAGCTATTCAAGTATTTGTGATCTTGACTGTGATTTTTGGGTAGTGAATGCTTGAGGGCAAGCATTGTCTTGGTGTGGGGGAATTTGTTAATGCGCAAATTAGGCAGTTTATTTGTTAATATTTCCCCCTTTATTTTGACCAAATGTTGTGATAATTTGCTAGATTCTACTTATATTTGAATTTTTGTGTGATTTCTAGGAACTTCAAGTCAATTGAGGCAGAAAAGGAGAAATTGAAGCCTAATTGAGGAAATTCCATTAAGAAAATCTTGATACAAGTTTCTTAGTTGATAATTGAAAACCGCTACATCAGGGATGATGGGGTGTGGAAACCATCCAAGAGTATTCATCTACAATGGCCTGTTCGGTTGATGATTGTTACTGCATTAAGTTAGCAAGCGTTTTGGGCTTTTGCTTTTGGTTAGTTTACAGCAAAGAACACTACAACTGATGCAGTAGAAAGCCCGCATCCCATTGAGCTTCAATTGCACACGAGGCCCATTTTTGGAAAAAAAAGAAAGAAACGCTAAAGAGTGCTCAATCCGTAATTGTTGGGTAATTTTAGTGCATGTGGCAAGTGACATGATTCAATTGTAGTAGAAACTTTTGAGTTGTTGTTGCGGAAATATATGATATAGCCTAAATAAACCGAGCGTGTGTGTTTGTTAGTTATAATTGGTGGCCAGTCTAATGATTAATGCTGTCAATAAGTTAAATCCTAAGAGCGTGTTTAGGACTGCTTAATTGGCTAGCGCAATAACCACAGAGCTTGTTGTGGTTATCGAATCAGGAAAGTTAGGCAGGTTGTCAGAGCTTGTTGACAACCATAACCAGTTTATTTGTAAATGAAAGATTTTATCTCTGCATCTGTGATCAATGATGCGAACCATTAGTGGAGATTATAACTTTGACTAGAGATTTTCCTTTCGTTAATTTACTTTATATTTATTGTTATTTATTTTTTCTGCGATTGTCTTATTTTTTATTTGAGCAATTAAATTAGACAGTTCCATATCAATCCCTTTATTTTTATTTAATGTTACATTCATTCAAAATAAATTCCCAAGTCCCTGTGGATTCGACCCTACTCACTGCTATATTCGAATTTTATCTTTCACGTAATTAAGATACTTTGGTATATCGGATCAAGCAAACTCTGGCACCAGGGTGAAGCTAGTAACCCATTGCACAGCCTAAGTTCATGCTCCAGTACCATAGTGAATTTAATTCGTGACTTAAGAGTAGGAATTTTATTTTTGCTGGTTTGACACCCACCAAATTTTGGCGCCGTTGCCGGGGACTTGGTGTCAAAATAAATTTATTTTCTTTGAATTTTATTTTCTTTGTTTATTTTTTATTTTTATTTTTATTGTTACTGGTTTATGCCTAGATCTTCTCGTACAGGTGAACTGCAATATAATCCTGAGATAGAGAAGACTGCTCGTGCATTGAGAAAAGCAACAAGAGAACGAGCAGAGGCATCCTCCTCATCTACTGGACATAATTCAGTAGTAGATTTTGTGGATTCATTTAGTGAGACGGAAGAGATAGATAGCACCATGGCTAATGAACGGACATTGAGAGAATTGGCTGCACCAGATTTAAATCAACAGCCTCTATGCATTACTTATCCTACATTAGAGGTTGCATTTGAGTTAAAATCTGGACTAATCCATTTACTTCCTTCTTTTCATGGCTTACCAGGTGAAGATCCCCACAAGCATCTCAAAGAATTCCATGTGGTTTGCTCGACAATGAAACCCCAGGGAGTCACAGAGAAGCAAATTAAATTAAGAGCCTTTCCATTTTTCTTAGCCGATAAAGCTAAGGATTGGCTCTATTATCTGCCCTCTGGGTCAATATCCATATGGACAGACATGAAGAAGCATTTTCTAGAAAAATTCTTTCCTGCATCCCGAGCTGCAAGCATTAGGAAAGACATCTGCGGAATTCGACAATTCAATGGAGAGACTCTACATGAATATTGGGAAAGAGAGACTCTACATGAATATTGGGAAAGATTCAAGCAACTATGTGCTAGTTGTCCTCATCATCAAATTCCTGACCAACTCCTCATCCAGTATTTTTATGAGGGTCTGTCCCAAACTGACAGAAGAATTATTGATGCTGTCAGTGGGGGCTCCTTAGTGAATAAAACACCCACAGAGGTAAGAAGTTTGATATCGAGTATGGCTGCAAATGCTCAACAATTTAGAGACAGGCAGGATAACACAACTCGTAGAGTCAATGAGGTAAGTAATTCTTCAATAGAGCAAAGATTAGATTGTCTAACTTCTTTGGTTGAAAAGTTAGCTATAGGACAAATGCAGCAATTGAAAACATGTGGAATCTGCTATGGTTCGAGTCATCCAACAGATATGTGCCCCACACTCCAAGATGATTCGACTGAGCAGGCTAATGCAGTTGGATTTCCAGGACCACCTCAGAGGCGGTATGATCCCTATGCAAACACCTATAATCCAGGATGGAGGGATCATCCTAATTTTAGTTATGCAGCAAGGCCACCAGGATTTCCACAACAGCCACAATATCAACCTAGACCTCAACTTTCACAGCAACAATCTGCTCCTAAATCAGGTATGTCACTTGAGGATATTGTGAAATCTTTGGCTACTAACACTCAACAATTTCAACAGGAGACGAAAACTAGCATTCATAATTTGGAGAATCAAATGAGCCAGTTAGCTTCCACAGTCAATAGATTGGAGTCCCAATTATCTGGAAAGCTACCTTCGCAGACAATTGTCAACCCCAAGCAAAATGCCAGTGCCATCACATTAAGAAGTGGCAAAGAGTTGCCTGAGCCGAGCAAGAGAATTTCTGAACAAGCAATCGAGGAAGAGCTCGAAAAAGAGGGGAATGTGTCTCAACCTAGAGCCTTGGAGCAACCAGATTTTGGAGAAAAATCAACACAAGTGGTTACACCTCCGCCTCCTTTTCCCAGTCGATTTGCAAAATCTAAGAAAAGGGAGCAAGAGCAAGAAGTTTTTGACATTTTTCGCAAAGTTGAGGTAAATATTCCTCTTCTCGACGCCATTAAGTAAATTCCTCAATATGCAAAATTTCTTAGAGAATTGTGCACCACTAAGAAAAAGTTAAAAGGCTGTGAAAAGATTTATATGGGAGAAAGTGTTTCAGCGGTCCTACAACAGAAATTGCCTCCTAAGCATAAGGATCCAGGTATGTTTACTGTTCCTTGCAAAATAGGGAATGTTAAGGTCGAAAAAGCGTTGATAGATTTAGGAGCTGCAGTAAATATCATGCCTCGTTCCATTTATAATTTTCTGAATCTTGGACCCTTAAAAGAAACGAGTGTCATTATGCAACTTGCCGATAGGTCTAATGCATATCCTGATGGGGTGTTAGAGGATATTCTAGTTCAAGTTGATAAATTGGTTTTTCCTGCAGATTTCTATGTGTTAGAAATGGATGATGATTTCTCTGTTTCACCTCTAATTTTGTTAGGCAGGCCATTTTTAATGACATCTAAAACAAAAATTGATGTTTATTCAGGGACCTTGACAATGGAATTTGATGGTGAAATAATAAAATTCAATATTTGTGATGCCATGAAATATTCTAGTGAGGCACATTCTGTTTTTGTTATAGATGAAATTGACCCTTTCATGCAGCAGAAGTTTGAATTAAATGGTAGAGATGCTTTGAAGGATGTAATCAATCGCAATTTGGATTCGCAAGAAATGTCAAGAGTTGCAAAAAAGTTTGAGTTACACCCTGACTGAACATTGGTATTGTCTAGCCAAAGACGTTAAAGAAAGGCGCTACTTGGGAGGCAACCCAAGAGTTTCAATTTTTAGTCATTTTTGCATTTTTTTTATTTCATGATTTTATGTGGAAGTTAAGTTTATTTCATTTCTTTTTGACAAAAGGCTTTTTGTTGCAGGCCATGGACGTGCTCATGAAGTTTTCGCTTTGATTGGATGAAAATTCCTTGGTCAGAAGACATTCTGTTATAAGACGTGCCCACGCTCTATGTTCAGAGGGCATTGTTCATTTTAGGTCGGATTAGACTGTCAACTATTTGTTACAAGACGTGCCCACGCTCTATGTCCAGAAGGCATTGTTTATTTTACGATTGGATGGACAGAAAACTATTTCTTATACAGCGTGCCCACGCCTTACAACAAAACCTCCAATATTGCGATCCCAAGTTGAACCTCACTATGTGCTTCGCCTGCAGTGATTTTTAAGCAACTTATTCCCTCCCGAATGTTCAGTTCAATAATCAGGGAAGTCCTCTTTTCTTCTTTTTGCACTTAAATTTCATCCATTGAGGACAATGTCTGATTTAGGTGTGGGGGAGGGAATATTTCAAGTGAAAAAGTTGTCATAAAATTTTTTTTTTAAATCTAGTTTTGGAGCTTCTATTGTGTTTTACGAAAGCAATCAAGATGCAAATATGAATAGTGTAATGTTATTGGCATGAGTATTCTATTTTCTTGCAATTGATTTGAATGATGGATGTGCTAGATTTGACATAATTTTAACCACTTTGTGAGCTTTTGGGCTTTATGAGTAATTTAATATATTTTGCTCTATCTTCTTTTGTTGAGTGATATTATACATGGTTTGACATTCTAGAACTTGCTTTGTTATACATGTTGAGACCATGCTTGAATTTGATGCATTAAAATGATAAGGGCAATTAGGCTTAACCCTTTTGACTATCTAAAAAGCCTAACATTGCATCATATTTCACCTAGTTAAACCAATCTGAGTCTTGACTGTTTTTCTCCTTTGTCTGTACCCAAATTTGCACCTAAGCCTTTTTATTTGAACTTAATTATTGAACCTTGAGTCAAAAAGGATGCTGAGTTTTTATTGCGTGAAAATTTATCAGTTTGCTACAAGGATTTGGCAGTTTTGTGTTCTTATTTTCAAGTTTAGTTATGTTTTCTGTTATATAAAAAACTAAAAAAAACATAAAAAAATTTTGGAAGTGTCTTGTAGTAGTGTTGAGAAAGTTGGGTTGAATGCCTGTGTGAAGGGTTTCTTATGTAGAGTTGGCTTTGATTGTGGATGTGCATTGGAGTTAGGGGATTCGAAAAAAAAAAGGGGCGTTTCATTTCATGCAATGGAGCTATTGGTATTTCTTTTTGACATTAAATTAGCTAAAGGCGTCATTTTTGTCTAACATTAACCGCAAGCCCCATTACATCCTTATTAAAAGACCCTTTGATTTTTGTATCAAGTTCATTAAAGTGGTGGAGATTTGATATATTAGCAAGCATATGGTAAAATCATTCCATGTTGTTGATTTGAGTGATATAAACATCCTTTCCATATTTTGAGTGGTTGAGTGTATACACTGCTATCCATGTGAGGTTTGTCAAGTTTTTAACATCCTCATTTTGGTGAAATTGTTGAGAAGATGTGACACTTGTGCAAGTTTATGGAGCTATTCAAGTATTTGTGATCTTGACTGTGATTTTTGGGTAGTGAATGCTTGAGGGCAAGCATTGTCTTGGTGTGGGGGAATTTGTTAATGCGCAAATTAGGCAGTTTATTTGTTAATATTTCCCCCTTTATTTTGACCAAATGTTGTGATAATTTGCTAGATTCTACTTATATTTGAATTTTTGTGTGATTTCTAGGAACTTCAAGTCAATTGAGGCAGAAAAGGAGAAATTGAAGCCTAATTGAGGAAATTCCATTAAGAAAATCTTGATACAAGTTTCTTAGTTGATAATTGAAAACCGCTACATCAGGGATGATGGGGTGTGGAAACCATCCAAGAGTATTCATCTACAATGGCCTGTTCGGTTGATGATTGTTACTGCATTAAGTTAGCAAGCGTTTTGGGCTTTTGCTTTTGGTTAGTTTACAACAAAGAACAATACAACTGATGCAGTAGAAAGCCCGCATCCCATTGAGCTTCAATTGCACACGAGGCCCATTTTTGGAGAAAAAAGAAAGAAACGCTAAAGAAGCCCTAGGGGAACGCTAGGTCAAATAAGACCTTGGGTTCAACAAAAGAGGGGAGACTCTGAAAATCAGCGGAGGCCATTCGGTTCCGTCCCGTTTTTCCTTCCTTTTCCCAATTTATTTTCCTTTTTCAATTAAGAACTCGAGTAGTACTTTTGGCTGCAATTCAACTATGAGGAGTGGCTAATTTCTTCATCTAGTCAGAGGTTAAATCGAAGCTTTGGTTCGACAAAACTATGAGATCGAATTGATTTGCCTACGTTCTTAATTTGCAAGTATTTATATATTTCCTGTTCACTTATGCATATGATTATTTCTTGCAATTAAATACTTGATCACTGTTTAATTGTGTGAGTAATTAACAGCCATCTAAGAGTGCTCAATCCGTAATTGTTGGGTAATTTTAGTGCATGTGGCAAGTGACATGATTCAATTGTAGTAGAAACTTTTGAGTTGTTGTTGCGGAAATATATGATATAGCCTAAATAAACCGAGCGTGTGTGTTTGTTGGTTATAATTGGTGGCCAGTCTAATGATTAATGCTGTCAATAAGTTAAATCCTAAGAGCGTGTTTAGGACTGCTTAATTGGCTAGGGCAATAACCACAGAGCTTGTTGTGGTTATCGAATCAGGAAAGTTAGGCAGGTTGTCAGAGCTTGTTGACAACCATAACCAGTTTATTTGTAAATGAAAGATTTTATCTCTGCATCTGTGATCAATGATTCGAACCATTAGTGGAGATTATACCTTTGACTAGAGATTTTCCTTCCGTTAATTTACTTTATATTTATTGTTATTTATTTTTTCTGCGATTGTCTTATTTTTTATTTGAGCAATTAAATTAGACAGTTCCATATCAATCCCCTCATTTTTATTTAATGTTACATTCATTCAAAATAAATTCTCAAGTCCCTGTGGATTCGACCCTACTCACTGCTATATTCGAATTTTATCTTTCACGTAATTAAGATATTTTGGTGTATCGGATCAAGCAAACTCTGGCACCAGGGTGAAGCTAGTAACCCATTGCACAGCCTAAGTCCCTGCTCCAGTACCATAGTGAATTTAATTCGTGACTTAAGAGTAGGAATTTTATTTTTGCTGGTTTGACACCCACCAGAATCAAATGGTGTTTCAGCAGGTTAGACTATCTAGTGTGCAGGTTGTGACTAGGATGCTATTCGATTGATATTTGTTTCATGGTATAAGATACCGAGGATTCAGGAGAACTGGGATTTAGTTCTTGACCAAAGCCATCTTAGTTAGCTTACTTGTTTCCGCATTGCTTTTCTTTACTTCATTTGAAGAGTGTATGGTACTAGTCTTAATTGATGTAAATAAGAGGAGTTTCCTCCAGTGTAAAACTTCATGTCTTGATCATTGGAAATGTTAGAATTTTGCTTAAAAAATAAAGGGTGTCCAATAATGGAGTTTGAGAACTAAAGCGAAAGTACTGTATAGTGTAAGAGTTCAAAGTAAAATTTAGTCATTTATTATTACATAAATGCATATTCCATTAAGAATGCAAGAATCTTATTGTCTACAAGAAATGAGATACATTTTTATGATGATAAACGAGTACAAACCCTTGCATCGGTGTAAACTTTTCCTGGTCGACAAAAGTAACCTTTCTGTGGGGCACATTGGCTATCTTGTGAGCATATGCATAATCCTTCTAAAGCACAACCGTCCTTCATAATAGTAATCCCATCTTTTATTCCAAGAATTTGGTCTGTCCAGTCATTAGAAAACAGCCCTAAAGGATCATACAATTGTTTGATCTTCAAAAATTCGGTAGCATTTTGGTACTTGTTAATTGCCCCAACAAACGCCAAATTCCTGTTTTTGCCCCAATGTGGTAGCCCTCCATATTTAATCACTGCCAATTGCTCTATTTCTTCAAGGATGTCTTCATACAGTCTTGGGGCCATTGGATCCTTGCTTCTATAGTATGTTATATCAAAGTCCAGAGCATCTTCTTGCTTTCCCAAATAAGCACTTGAAGCTGTAACATATCTTATGAGGAAACCATCATAAAGATCTACACCACACAATGCTCGAGGCTGCAAAGCAACCAGCTTTTGCACATCTTGTATGAAATCTTTGACTTTTGATAAGCCAATGCTAAATCCATTTTGGAAATAATATAGACCCTTAACTCTAGGATCCCAAGGGCAGGCAGTTATTAATCCATCCTGTGGGCTATCAAGGCAGGAACCAGATGATTGGAGGCGATTGTTGTACCCTACGACAGGATAGCCCTTAAACATTGAACCTACAACGCATTAATTAGAAGATACCTTTGTAAGTTACGGGAAACAAATATTCTATTTCCAAACATATTTTACACTTTTGGAATCTAGATTGAAGACTAAAAGATCATGCCTTGCTGTTGCATCTTGCATTTCCTTGAAAGTGTAGACATTAATCAAACGTCTCATGTCAGTTTTGACCTAACTTTTTAGAGTTCATAATTGACTAAGTCTTCGCATTCATTCGTGTTGTACACTCTATTTTCTTTATGAGAACATTTGAACGGAGAAACTAGACATTAATCAAATGTCTCATGTCTTGCATCTTACATTTATTTGAAAGTGTAGACATTAATCAAACGTCTCGTGTCAGTTTTGGCCTAACTTTTTACAGCTTAGTATTGACTAAGTTTTCACATTCATTCGTGTTGTACACTCTATCTTCTTTATAAGAACATTTGAATGAAAAAACTAGACCCATAATTTGGATAGCAAAAAATCTCAAATAATATTTCACTTGCATTATAAACATATTTCTCAACCTACCTTTTTATATTTTCAATTACCTTTTTATCTCATATACATCACATCATAAAAAGTGCTACAGTAATTATTCCAAATAATACTCCATCCAAACAAACAACTGTGATAATACTTCCATTGTGCTTCAAATGTTTGGATGATGATTTCGGTTAAATTGGTATTTATTAAGCTTTAAAGCTTAAACATTGATACAAGAAACTGGTCTACCCCAATGCAAAGCAATTATGAATCCAATAAATTAATATGCAACGTTCTGGGGATAGTCCTGTTTTGATACTTACACAAAATACCACACGAATGAAAAAAAGAAAGAAAGAAAAAGGCCGTGGAGTTATTACTAATTTGATTGTTTTTACGATGAAAAACTTTTGTCTTGATCATTGAAAAAAAAAAAGAAAACAAAGAACAATTGATTGCAAAATTTAAAAAGTAGATTTTGGACAAATATATACCGTCGTTTGTCAATCCATATGCAGCGTTTGTCAATATAGATGTGGTTATGCCTCCATTTATGCACTTCCCAACAGCATCACGTATGGATTCTTGAGTCTCCTCTATTCAAAATTAAACAAAGAAAGCCAGAAATAGAACTTCAATCAATACATGCTGCCCCTTAAAACTACTAGTATCATTCAGCAAACTTATGTTGACTTAACTTACCTGCTGTTCTTATTAGTGCTAGAAAGAGTGAAGGTGTAGATCGAAATCCCATAAAATCATAAAGACCATTTCCGGTGGTGTTGGAGGGGACTCGATCATCAATCCGATAAACTACCTTGTGTTGGCTTGGGTACCACGTGAAATCTGCAAACTCATGCTGTCTGCCGAAGGTGGAGGCTTGATCTCCGAAGTCTGAATCATTTTTCTGAACATATGTGATTGATCTCTTGAACAATGGTTGCAGTTGTAGAGTCACCTGCAAATGTATTATATATTTACTACACGGGAAAAAAATCCTTGGTTTTTTTTTTTTTGGTTACATTTCTTTCCGTTAAAAAAATATACGTAAGAAAAGAATTAATAAAGCATAAAGTTTCACTTTTCTGCAAGAACTTTTTCGAGTACGTAGTCCATAAAATGGCAATCTCTCTCTCTCTCTCTCCACCCTTTTTCTGTGTTTTAGTACAAGAAAAAAATTTAAGTCTTGCAGGGCAAAGTAGGAAAGAGAAGGCCTTGAGTTTTGAATTAGAGACTACACGGTCACTACAGACTTGATAACTTTTCTGTTCCTCTGGAAACAATCTAGATTTGCATGGATTGTTAATGAAAATGTTTAATCAGATGAAGGAAAATCTACAATTTCCAACTTGTTTGGTGACGAGACAGGAGAGCATACAGAGGATACATCTTTTTCTTCCCTAGCAGTGGCGAAACCAAAGGTTGAGATTTGAGGCAAGACTAATAAAGATGTGCATTTGCTTTATAAGCTGCAAGAAAAAAATGGATACGTTGCATCAAATCATAATTTATACCTGTGAAATAACTCCAAGAACTCCAAGCGAGACTCTGGCAGCATTAAGCTCAGGATCACCATTTCTCAGCGTTCGAACTTTTGCATAACCCTCATCGGGGCCAGCAGGTGTAACAATCCTGAGCTGAATCACATAATCATGAACAGCACTCCCCAAGCCCCACAATGTGCTTCCATGAGCACCCGTGCCCAACATTCCACCAACAGTTAAACCCCACCAATATGGAGCATAAGGTAGAGCAAGCCCCGCAGCAGCACTGGCATTGATCAGCTGCCTTAGGGTCACCCCAGGCTCAACTGTGATAGTCATGGCTGATTTGTCAACATTTACTGTTCTATTCAGGTACTTGGTGCTAATGATTATCCCATTTTCACCGCCTGGACACATGAGCTTAGGAATACTATGCGATGTTGTGGTTGCAACCTTCATTTTTCTCTGTAATGAAGTTGCATTTGCCACAATTGAAATCAGCTCTTGCTCAGATTTAGGGTACATTGCTTCAGCTGCACGACATATACTTCGATCAGGAAACGTCGCATAGGTGTTTGTGATCGTGCAATTTGTGTTTCCTGATGAACATTTTATGTGATCTTCTGGGGGTGTACAGCCAACCAAACAAATTGTCAAGCAAATCCAATATGTCACCACAAATTGAATCTTACTACGTTGTATATTAGCCATTGTTTCAAAATAGAAAGAATGAAGTAAAATTTCTTGATTGCAAGGAAGGGATGCAAGTTCATAGGAAGATTAATTTCCAATACCTATTTATAACTCTGAGGAATTGCATTAATGGCTAAGTAGGGTGAGTGGCTGGAAAGCTAGTTAGTTGAACAAGTAATGTACAACTAGGATTATTTTAATCAGTTTTGAATCGTTGAAAAACGTGGGCCTTTGAAATTTTTATGGTTTAATGTTAATAAATTCTCATGATTCTACGTAATCATGAAGCTTATCCAAGTTTTGCATCAAAAAAATGGAACACGTAATCACGCGTGCTATGACTACAACAATTTTCTACGACTTCAATATGCATACTAGCCAAGTCAGATACATATCAAAGCAGCTTATTTGAATAGCATATTTTTTGTCTTCTTTTTTCTTTTTATTTTTGGCCATATCCAATTTTCTTGGTTTTGAAGTTCATAGGTAGATTAATTTCCAACGCCAGTATATATCTATATATTTTACCGTGAGCAATTGTATCATTGGCTAAGTAGGGTAAGAAAATAAGTTGAACAAGTGATGTACGACTAGAATTGCGTCAATTGACCGAATTTGAAGTTCGAAATATGGGGCACAAATAATTTTCTAATTTCTAATTAGATGGAAATCCTAATGATTCTGTATAAAATTATTATCTGAAGCCGGATTGGAGTTGTGCTGAATAAATGGAACATAATGTGGGAACCATTTCCATTTCCATGCAATTTGGTTATTTGGTGGCAACACTTTTATACCGAATTTGATGTGCTACGCAAGGCAGAACCGATCAAAGGAGCTTCCTATAATTCTTTCATTAATGCATTTCGCTTTGATTATTTGGCCTATACATACTTCTTGCTCCAGGTTTTTTTTCCCCTTCCAAATAAATTTGCTTCTAAATATTTCCATGCTCACCTGATACTAGGGGTGAGCAAATTTGGTACGTACCAAATTCATACTTGAATTTAAATTCAATTTGGTAATTTGAAATCGGATATTTGGTAATTTGGTACAAAAGCGGTATTTACTTAATTCACCGAATTCTAATATGGTATGAGATAGGTAATGAGATTATGAATTTGGTAATAATTGATTTCAAATTCAAATTCGGTAAAATGAAATAGGGTACCGTATTACCGCATTCGAATAGCAAATTAGTTTATAAAATTATATAATATATAGATAAATGCTATTTAGCATTAGCATGTACTACTGATATATTATTATATTATATAGGTAAATGCTGTTAATAATAGTTAGTATATGGTATTATCATATACTTTTGATAATCATAATATATAATGATGTATAATATACTATTTTAGTATTTGTTAATTGTTATATGACTATAATAATACAAATATACAACAATTCATAACATAACTATAATACTTATTATTTTATACATGACTAGAATTAGATAATAGTTAATAAGTAGAGGTATAATACTAAATATTAAACAATAAACATAATTAGTAACTAGAATTTAGATATTGGTAATTTGGTATATCATTCATGTTTGAATTATTGATATATGAATGCGTAACTTGTAACTTGCAAGTATTAGTATGTTCTAAAATTATATTACATATTTAACATAAAAATTCATATTCTATATCCACTAATCTTAAGGTTTTAAGCATAGACAAAACAACTAAGCAATCTAAGTGAATGCATATGAATTGCAAATCATGTATTTTTGTATTGACTTTCACTATTAAAAGCAAATTAAGTGATTTGCATATTTTTCCAAAAAAGCTATATAAGAAATAAGAATAAATGTAAGTATAATGTATTACATACTTTGTAATTTATAAGTAAATAAGTGACATTGTATATACAACTACGCAATAACATAAGTAAGTAAATAAGTTGTATTTTGATTTGAAATAAATTATAAGTTTGTAACTAATATCATTTATCACTAATCATTGTAATTTGTAAGTTTGTAACTAATATTACTTATTATTAATCATTGTAAATTATAAATTTGTAAATTCATTGAATTCGATTAACCCGAATTCATTACCGTTTTCGAATTCAAATTTGAAATTGAAATGAATTCAGGTATATCCAATTCGAATTTTAAAGCGGTTTAAATTTCTGTAAGTCTAATAACCGAATATGCACCGTTTGCTCACCCCTGCCTGATACCAGTTTACATCCCTTCTATGACTCCTGCAAGTGCCTTGTGAAATTTGAAATGGATTGAATTGATCAGAAGAAGGAATAGAAGAAAAGAGAGATGAGAGTAAGGGCTGAAGAGAGAAAGAAAGAGCGAGAATCTGAGATTTTATTGAGTAGTAAGAAGATTACAAATGAATTCCTCGATGATCCTCACATTCATTGTAGATGTTTATTTATACAATTACTAGCTTCAAGCTCAGGAAACAATCAGCTAACTAACTAACGGACTAACTAACTCTCTTCTTCTCCAACCGACTTCAGTCTGTTATAACCAATTCTTGCCTCGTGGTCCCCTCCATTTGATTTCTGTTGCTGACTTCCCTGATGATCAGTCATGATGGCCATAACAAATTTCTGATTGGCCAAGATCACATTTGAAACTTTCGTTTACTTCTGCTCTTTTAAGTTTTAATGTAAACTTTGATTTTATTCTTGGTTGCATATATTTCTCATTATATTGGTTACTATGCTTCTTGTCCAAAATTTTGTCATTTCATCATAAATGATGTAAAAAGTCATTTTTATTAAACATATAAGACATTTTTATCACACGCTAAAAGAAGGCTCTTGCTTGCCATTGAAACTGTTGTAAGCAATTTATGCTTTCAACTGTTAAAAATCGCTTTGAAATGATTGCTCAATTTTTATGGATTGATTGGAAACTCCTTATACTACATGTCTGAGTTTAGTGCAAGAAAAGAAGGGGGGAAAAAAATAAAAGAGCATGAAAGCAACAAAGCAATTGTAGAAGAGCAGACTCGGTTCCAATCATGACAGATTAGCCATTCACAAGGCACCAAAAACATCAAAATTACATTATTTCAAATTGCATCACCTTCGGAATTTTGTTTTAACAAAGCATAAGGTCAGTTTGGCTAAAAGCTCATATTTTGCCATTCTTTTTGAATACCTTGACTTTTCTTTATCTTATTTTTATCCCCAATCTAATCATTACTGGTTATCTTCCACTCCCATGTAAGCAGATCTAATCCCTTATAGGCTATAAGTTGGATATACTTATCCAGTTTTGAGAAGTAGAAGAAGAAACTATTCCAGTTTTGAAAAGTAGTAGAAGAAACTTGACGTGTATAACTTTTGAAAGCACATATCTCTAATACTTGCAAAAATGGGCATTTTCTCGTCTCTTGACTTTAATCTTGAAGAGTCAAAGGCTCAATTGTGGCCTCCCTTCATCCAGATATTGTCTTATAGTATGACTTGAATTTGTCACTAACCCTATGAACTCATGATCAATCATCATGATTAATTAAAAGTAATCATTCTTCATGGTTGTAACCTTAATCCATGTTCTTCTTTTTATAATTATGTATTATATATCATTTGAATCAGGCGTAACGAAACTGAGCATGAATTCTCACTTGCAATGCAGTTTCCTATTTTTCATTACGTATAGCTTGTGAAAAATGAGGCATTGTGTTGTATCTGTGCATGTGTTCTTCCAAGAGCACTTCTTTGTCGTAGAAGATTGATAAAGCATTAATGTCGAACTTCAGCAGCCTAGAAATTGACACTTGAAATACAATTGTTTTGGTAATGGGAAGAAATGTCTAGTTATAAGTTAATGTATCTTTGACTCTTTTTTTTTTTACTTTGAGGAGGAGTCCTTGAGCATCCAACTCTTCCCAAGCTCCAAAGAATAGATCCAAAAACTGTGTCCATGGGTTACTTTTCACTTCTAAGTTGACCTAAATTACATTTATAGCTGATACAAATTGAAAGAATCTACGAGTATCTTACACATCCATTAATTTCTTAAGCCAACCATTGAAACAATATCGGAATTAAACATTTATAGACAATAAACTACCTAGATGTGTTGTCCAAAATTTAACCATGGGCTATGTTCCAATTCTTGGTTGATTGAAGTTATAGCTTTTACAAGCCAATACATTGGATTTATCCATAACTGGAAAGATTTTTTTTTCTCCTATTTCTCAACGAAAGCTAGACTGCTTCCTTCAGGATAAGTAATATATGATATTTAGATAGTGGAGTTAGATAAAAAAAAAATTCAACTTAGAAAGAATTGTTGAAGATTATTCATTCATTCCGAATTGAGAGTGATAATAACTACTTTTAGTAGTGACAAGACATGTTTTAGAATGATAGTAACTAACTATTCACATCCCTACTTTATAAAAGATCAATTGAAGGATGATTTGCTGCAAAAAAAATTGTTCTCTTGATATTTAGAAATTCTTTAAAGTTCGAAACATTAGCACAAAAAAAAAAAATTTGCTTTTTCTTTAGAGTTTGGAAACATTAGCGCAAAGTGTTATCAAGATAACTTCATCATCTTATTTTATAGAAAATTCATCCATTGTCATTTGCACTCTATAAATGGGTGAAATTAGGCTAACAGAAAGTGAATCTGAATCATAACTCGAAAGCAAATTCTCATTATTCATCACAAGTGTTCATCCCTCAAACTCTAGACCAACAATCCTTAGGGTACGTTTGGTTTCCCACGGAATTGGAGTATAGAATTGGAATTGGAGCCCCAATTTCAATTCTTGTGTTTGGGTACTATCTTTCCAGTAGAATTAGAATCGAATTGCAATTCCAAATCCATCGAATTCCATGGTTTCAATTCTTTGGCTGGACCAAAGAATTCCAATTCCAATTCCACGACCGAACTCCTCAATCGGGTCAACACGCGGGTCTTGTACGGGTAAAATCTCAAAAATGGGTCAACTATAAAATTGATGGAAAAAACTCAAACCTCGCTCTTCTCTTTCCATTATCAATTGCCATATCTAATGCTCTGTTGGAGCATTCCTGCCGCCGCCTCCTCCACTTGTGCTGCCTTCACCCATCACTTTTGCTGCCACCTCCACCCCTCCATGCTCCACTCGCTGCCCATTGCATAACTCTGCCTTCACCCATCACTTTTGCTGCCACCTCCACCCCTCCATGCTCCACTCGCTGCCCATTGCATAACTCAGGTTGAAATTGTGGGGTTTTAATTAGTTTCTGTCAGTCTCCTCCTTCCCTTCCAGTGAAGCTACATTAGAAGAAGTCGTCTTCGGCCCCTCCAAACTTCATTCGCTTGCTTTGTAGTTCCAGATCTTCATCAAGTCAAGAAACCCCAGTTGCAAACAATAAATACCGCACTTGTACGGTTTACTCCAGGATTGACCGATACTTTAACCAATACGGCATGCCTGTGCAATTTACTCCCTACTATTCCAGATTTTTCAGATAGAATTAGAGTTTATAAAGGTAACTTAATAATTTTTTTTTCTATTAACATTGTTTTTTTAAGGTATTTTTCTTGATAATTTGTGGTAGTGATTGATTCTATGCGGTTATTATTATTATTATTTTAAGCTTATAATTTACGATGTTATGAGAACAAAAGAACAAGTTGGTCTTTGGTTTCCATTTTCTTGTTTGTTTGAGTTTTAGTTAATTAGTCAAAGTTTGACTTGGAACCCATTCAGGATAATGCCTGAGGATTTGAGAGTACTTATTAGGAACTTGGACATTTTTTATTGATCCTGACGCTTTTGGAAAAATCAACTTTGATTAGAAGTAAACTAATAATACTACTGCTACCACCATTATATTCATCTCTTAATTTTCTATCTCTTGCTTTTAGCTTGATTCGCAATATTAACTAGTAGTACTTCTTAATTATCCTATCATTTTTTAGGGATGAAATAGCACAGATAGCTCATTTAATATATTCTGTATTGCATTTTCTGCAAATTAATTTCTGGTATGTTGGAGAACTCTACTTCTCCTTTCTAATTTCTTAGACTGACTTGCACCAGGAAAATAATTCTGTTCACTGTTTAAAAGTAACTCGTTATATTGTATGACATATGAAAGTAGGCTACGTGTTTGATTTCCTCTTCTGATTTCAATACGGCAACATCAGAAACTTACATGAGCAGAAACCCCCGAGTTTTGCATTATCAAATTTTCAGTTATATGCATCTTCATCAGTCAAAGTTTTATGTATTTTTACACTTCTCCACTAAGTTTTGTCTGTGACCTGTGTAGCACTTGGAACTCTGTGCAGAAAGTGCAGAAAGCATTATTGCAGTCGGATGTCCATGCAAAATCTGATAAAAGTCCTGTAACAGTAGCTGTGTAGCACTTGGTGTATGATAAAATTAGCGACGAGGTATGTTATAAACGGTAATGACTTTTACAAATAATCCCACGATTGAATTTATTACAGGGTAGTGGAGAGAGGTTTTCTCCAATTAAATGAAGCAGAGCCTGGTCTACTTGAACAAGAACTTAAACTAACTGCTTGTAGAGTAACATCTGTAAGTAAGCCTTGGATATAACTGCAATTTCCCATGATTAAGCCTATTAATTCTACTTCCTTATTTTGTTAACTTTTCACACCAGGTGCAGTGTCTTGTTCTTTAAAGGAGGTGAGATTATTGTATACTTGTTGTAGCAAATTAGTGACCCCGTCAAATTTCTTGGAAGGCGCTGAATATTAGATGAGAATGATATTAAGAAGCAAGAGGAAAAGCTAGAGGCAGGTGCTTCATTTCTTGTGAAAATGGTACATTTGCTTTACAGCTAAAGCAAAATGGTCGTTGTGTCCTTATTCAAGTATTATTTGTCAAAGGAAAATGGTCTTAATTTAGCATTGAGCTTATGCAGTTTTACAGTCACCCTTACCTGGCATGGAAACATTGTGAACTGATGGCCTGCGTAGGTCTGCAAGGAGGAGGAAAGTGGTGGTGCCTTGGTGTTTCAATGTTGAAGTTGATGGCTTGGTTCGTTTGTTTTGTGTTTTTGAAATCCACAATTGGTTGAATTCTTGTCTTACCTTTGAAGCTAGAAAGGACTATTACAATTCAAAAGGGCTACCTTTCTCTTTGGCTTGTTTTAGGCTTTTAGCAAGAATACATTTTTCTATTTCTTTTAGCGAGAATACATTTATTAAACTTTTAGTGAGAATGCATTCTTCTAAAGAATCGTGAATTTGTGTTGCAATATTTTCTATTTATGTTGTCATTGTTGGTTGTGGTTTTGCCTGAATGTCTCAGCTGGTTGTTGCTCTTGGGGCTTATCAAGGTTTTGGCTGGTATTTTGCAAAAAAGGAAGTAATTTGCTTTTTTCATTATAGTAGTCATGGATTATATCAATATTTGGCTGTATCAATGTTTGCTTTTTTCAGATGCCAAGAGACTACTAATGGCTAGGACTGATGTTGCTTCCAGAGGCCAAAAGTTTCGATTGCTAACAAACCATTTCAATGTTAAAGTAGCCAGAAATGAGGGCTACTTTTCCACTACAGTGTATATAACCTCTATAACTATGATGGTTGTTTAAGCAAGCAATTTAGCACAAGTATTCTGTTCTTGATATGCAGGTGTCGATTTATATTATCATTGTTGCAATATTTTCTATTTATATTGTCATTGTTGGTTATAATTTTGCCTGAATGTCTTAGCTAGTTTCGGGGTTTTGGCTGATATTTTGCCAAAAAAGGAAGTAATTTGCATTTTTCATTAAAGCTTGAGTAACAATTAGCTAAATGCAAGAAAAAGTAAATTATTAAAGGTACAAATTGGTTTTTTCCTTTAAATTTTTAGTAAAAATTAGCTAAATGTAAGAAAAAAGAAATTATTATATAAAAAAAGAAAAAAACAAAAATTTTATGTTAGCAAATGTTTCATGAAAACAATTCTAATTCCTAATGAATTCTTCTCTCATCCAAACAAAGAATTTGGAATTTCAAATAAATTCCGTATCAATTCTATGCATTTTCCAAACGAAAGAATTGCAAGGATTTGGATTTCCAATTCATAGAATTCAAATTCTATAGAATTTTAATTCTAATTCAATTCCAATTCTGTAGAACCAAACGTACCCTTAGGCTAAATTATTTGAACATTTTATGCCACCCTATGAGGTGCAGAGCCAAGCAAACAAGTTTTTAAGCAAATCTAATACGTGATCATGACAACATTTCATCTTAGCCATTTTTCAAAGTAGAGTAGATGATGTAAATTTTCTCATTTTTCACTTGTAAATTCACTTCGAACACCGCAAATATGAGCGATGACATTAATGGCTGTGTAGGGTCAGAAGTTGGAAAGGTAGTTGAACAAGTAATGCACAAATAACTTTTTCTTTCCCATTAGAATGGGATCCTGATGATTCTATACGAAAATGTTACAACAAGCTGGTCTAGAGCTTTGCATGAATAAGCGGAACACGTAATCGCATGCAGCAGAGGTCTTTCTATATTTCCCTGCAATTTAGTCATGTGGTGGCAACTATTTTCTGCCACTTGATATGCTACGTAAGGCATATATATATACCAATCAAAGAAGCTCCCTTTAATTAATTGTTTCAGTTTTGAAAAGTAGTAGTACATGAAACTAGGCGTCTGCCAATTGAGAAGTAGTACATATCTCTAATCATTAAAAAAAAAAGGGCAATTTAATCTTGCGAGTCAAAGGCTCAATGGTACCAAATTTATCAATTGAATCTGGTACCAAAACTATGATCGAGCTGATCATGAATCATTAAGATTAGTTAAAAGTCAGCATTCTTCATGGTTGTAACATTAATCCAAGTTTTATCTAGAAATATGATTTATATATTAGTTGAATCTGGCGTAACGAAACTGACCATTGATTCTCAGCTGCCATGCAGTATCCGACAATACCCAGAACTCGTAAAAACCGGGACACCGTTTTGTCCCGATGCATGATTTTTCACCCCCAAGAGCGATTCTTTATCATAGAAGGTTGGTAGGGCATTAACGGTCAATGCAAGCAGCCTAGCAATTCATACTTGACTTAGAATTGTGTTAGCAATCGAGAGCAAAAGTCAAGTCTTTTGTTTCTTTTAAGCGCAAACGTCAAGTTTTAAAGAAGGTTAGGGGGATGGGGAAAGGGAGTCAGTGAAAATCACAGAGCCAAAGACCTTATCCGTGGGCTACGTTCCATTCTTAAGTTGATTTTACTTAAAGCTGATGTTCCTATTAATAAGAAATAATATATCGAGAAAATTCTTCGGGATCTAGACAATTTTTAAATTAACCTTTGAGTTGATTCATGAAAAAGACACCAACATACAATAAAATACTTAGACGGGTCGTCCAAGATTTCGTACTTAATTAATTTTGGAAAGACCATTACGTAAAAGTAATAAGATACGTAGGATTGTTACGAGGGTCCGAATTGACCCAATCCTAACCCATCCTCCCCTTCCCACCTCTATAAATAAGGTGTTAGATTAGCATTATGCATGCATAGGGTTGGGTCATGGGTGTGGACTAAAAAAATAGGCTTGATATTATAACAGGTTGAGAATGAACCGCTCCAAACTTAGCCGATATAAGGTTGACTCATATATTTATATGTTTAATGTAAAAAGTTATATATAAATGTTTATCAACTAAAATTAATATATGTAAATAATTACTCATTATCTAGAAGTAAACTATTATGGGCCGGGAAGCTTAGGTTGCAGCACTTTTTGGGAGATAGGGAGGAATCTTGGGCGCGGTTCATGACTGCAACTCCACAGAAGATTAAAGTTTTTCCTGTTTGGTGGGATTTTCCATTAGCTAATTCTATGAAGCTTAATATGAATGCAAGTGTTAGGAATGGTCTGGCAACAGGGGTTTTGAGATCATCTGATGAGAGAGTTGTCTTCTGCATTCCATGAGGAGTTTGGTGAAGTTGATGTTATAATTGCCAAGGCCCTGTCTTCGTTGGCTGGCCTAGAACTCTTACGTGGATCATCCGTTGCACGAGAGGCAAGTTGAGGTGGACTTGCAAGTGTTGGTCACTTTATAGTTAAAGCTGGTTCTTTGACTAAGTGGCCTTTGTGCAATATATTGAGGAGAATTAGGCTCTTCCTCTCTTCTTTAAACGCAGATTTGGTTCATGACTTTTTTGTGAAGCTAATGCAACGGTAGACACTCTTTCAAGACTGAATTTGGGATCGGATGCTATGTTTACTTCAGTGGCGGATCTTCCAATGATAGTTCGTGACTCCGTTAATCTTGAACTTAGGTCGTGTCCTTATTTATGTAAACAAATTGTAAGGGAGTAGTACTCCTTATTTAATCTTCATTTTATTATTTGAGATCAGGTTCGACCACCCTCAAATTCTTGTAATTTTTAATTTTATTGGCATGAATAAATAAAGGGTCGGCATTCCTCTCCTGTATGAGGGTTGCCATTAGAAAAAAAACTATTATGTAAAAAAATGTGTAATAGTAATTATGATAAATCTTGTTCTTAAAATCATAAACCTTGATTTTATTTAATTAATATCTTATATTTTTAGAAAAATATAAATGAGAAATTGTTGAATTTTGACAAGCTCATTTTGGACCTTTGAAGCCCAATGAAATAAAAGGGCCGAGTTTGAGCCATAATATGTCAAAACGCAAATCGATTAAACCTGAAACTAGTTGTTATGTTTCTTACTAAGTCTAAACTTGGCTATTTCAGAACCCAACCCATTAGGCTCAATTGACATGCCTAGAGATATGCTGTATATGGCATTAGTGAAATTTTCCTTAATCAGGTGACTCTGGTTGAAAAATTTTACAAGGAATATTTTTTTAATATTTAGGAATATTTTTAATGCTCCTAGAGTGACTATAGGCCATATTTTCAATTACACTCTCCACAAAAGTGTCTTAAATTACATTAACACACAAAAAAAAAAAAAAAACGTTTAACTTATCAGCAAAATTAGTACAGTGGAGTCATCCATAACTAAAGGCTTATCCCACCAAAATATAGGATGAACATTTGGCTGATGTTTATTCTCCTATTTCTCAAGAAAAACTAGGAATGCTCATTCCATGATAAGCAATTTTTAGATCATGGAAAAGAACACAAAATAAAACAAAAAAAAGGTTTAAAACCTATATGGTGTGTCATTAATATTTCCCACTAATGAAGCTTTTATGTGCAAATGAAATAAGTGAAAATAAGAAATTATGTTAACTTTATTGTACGAAACTAGACACTCGATATGAATAGAAATCGTTCTTTATTAAACATAATTTTAATAATAAGGCAAATAATACTAGTGCTCCTAAAAAATCTCAGACACTCCATTACTTTAGAATTATTTTAGGAGTGTCAATATAATTTGCCTTTTAATTATTGCTACCTTGAGTAGATAATTATTTTTCATCCAAACATTTTTTTAAAAATATATGCTATATTGGTCTGTTCCTCAACTTATGATAAACATCCCGTATACCATGTATAGCTTGCTTTCCCATAACTTCTCAATTCTCATATGCTTTCACACAAAATTATAACTATAGCAATACAAAAGTTATTGTTGGAAAAAACATGCACAAACATTTTCTTTCTTTTTGGAGAGCAAGATCCTCAAACATACCCAAAAATATCAAGCATAAAGTTGGAAGGACCTGCCAATTATTCTAGACTCACTTGTAATGTAAAATACATTTAACTGGCAAATGATCTAAATATTTAGGATGACAAATGAGTACGAACCCGAGTACAAACCCTTGCATCCTCGTAAACTTTTCCTGGTCGGCAAAAGTATCCCTTCTTTGGGGCACAATGGCTGTCCTCCGAGCATATACATAACCCTTCTAGTGCACAACCCTCCTTTACTATGGGAACTCCATCTTTCAGTCCAAGAATTTGGTCTGACCACTCATTGGAGAACAACGCCAGAGGATCATATAGTTTTTTGACCTTCAAAAACTCTCCAGCATTCTTGTACTTGTTAATCACATTAAGGAAAGCCAAGTCCCTATTTTTATCCCAATGAGGCAATCCTCCATATTTAAACAGTGCCATCTGCTCTATCTCTTCAAGAATATCTTCATAAATTCTTGGGGCCATTGGGTATCTTCTTCCTTCCCCAAGTAAGCACTTGAACGAGTAACATATCTAGCCAGGAAACCAATATAAAGGTCAACACCACATAAGCCATTAGGCTGCAAAGCAACAAGTTTTTTTCACATCTTGAATGAAATCCTTAGCATTGGACAGGCTAATGCTGATTGCAGTTGAGAAAAAGTATGGACCGTTAACTCTAGGGTCCCAGGAGCAAGCTGTTAATAATCCAACCCCTTCTCAGAATGCATCTTGGGCATGGCTTTGAAAGTTGACATGGAATTTGTAATTTTTCTTTTGCTAAGAAATGAGATAGTGATAGACCTGGAAATATTTGAAAAACATAACTTCCCTTATATGACTGGAGAAGATGAAGAGCTCTAATGAAAGTTTGACTTCAAATTGATTTGCTCTATTGTAAGAAATGCATTCTTGTAAGAAAACTTCCCTTACATCACAAGAAAACTTCCCTTAAAGATTGATTTGCACTATTGTAAGAAATGCATTCTTTTGTTAAAAAATGAGATAGAAAGACCAATAACAAAAGTGTGATTGCATCCGCAAATCTTGTGTAGCTTGGAAAGAGGAAAGAAAAGCGAAAAAAAAAAGCATGGAAAGAAAAAATTGAATAAAACCAAAGATTTGAAATGCAAGAAAAGAAAAGAAAACGAAAATGTAAGGAGTTTAAGTCTATGTTTTCAGAACCGGACCGGATATCGACTCGGCTGAGGTCAGGGGTCAGGGGTCAATGGGTTCGACCGGGGGTCGATAGGGGTCGAACCGGATGACGTCATAAATAAAAATTATTTAAAAATTAAATTATTGTATATAAAATATCCAATAACATATTGATATTAATAAAGGTATATTTATATATATTTGATGTTTCAAATATATTTAACAAGAAAATACAAAGAAATTAGAATCAAGTAACAATTTATATTATTTAATAAACATTAACAAGTTTAGAATTAAAATTATGGATTTAATTGAAAAATAACATCAAATTTTAGGACAATATTTATAAAGTATGAAATATTTGAGGTATATTAATAAGTTTTCACAATTTAGGGGGTCAAAACATAATATTAAAAAAGTTTGAACTTTTTTTACAAAATCTCCTGTTGGACCGGTTTTTCCGGTTCTGTACCGGTCAAACCCGGTTTTTTACTGGAGTTGACCGGGTTTTAAATCTCCCGGTTCTGATGACCAACTCAGACCGGACACTTGAACCGGTTCCCGGTTCAACCGGTCGGACCGGCCGGTCCGGTCCGAGTTTGAAAACACAGGTTTAAGTTCTAATGTTACGGGAGTTAGGAAAGAAATGTGATATGGTGGGCCCTCCACAATTCTTTAGTGTAATTGGATAGAATCTTGTTTTTTTTAAGTGAGAGGCATAAACCAAAAGAGAAAAATCTGAGTGGTTTGACTTTTTTCGAATTGACTCACATTTTGAGACAACCAAAAAGTGAAAAAATAAAATTAACAATGGGACGGAGAGTACTATTTTGGTGTAAATTCATATAAATTTGGTGTGATAGACTATGAATCGACAAATTAAAATTTACACTTAAATTATATGAATTTATACAAAAATTGTAAGAGTTACAAGAATTAATTTAATTAGATAGAACTCAACCTGTGATGCCATGATTTAGTGTGATAAAGGTAAACTTTAAAACTAGTACTAACAAACAGTTAAAAGGAGATATTACCATTACATGGATATGTTAATACGACCAGATCAATTATGCTTTTATTCTTCTTATATTTTTAAAAAAAAATTTCTGTTAGGGGGTGGGTAAAGAATGTGATTTTCTTCAACATGCAAAAACTACAAAACCATTTAGATTTGGAGAAGAACTGTTAAGTGGCTAATTGTGCATATAATTGGTGAATATTTTTCCCTTTATTTTGCTAAAATATGGCGTTAATCGATATATTTCACTCATATTTGAATTTTGGTGTTGCTTTTAGGGATTGTTGGTGAGAATGAAGTAAAAGACGCATTAAAAGTCGACTTTCCAGAAGACATCTTGTTAAGCGTGCCCACGCTCTGTCAAACGCAAAGTGGTGCTTCTAAAGATTTATGTCCAGAAGACTCCAGTCTGTTAAGCGTGCCCACGTCTTATTTGACAAGGCAATCAAGAGTTCGTAGGACATGAGATCAATTTGTCAATTGATCAAGAAGCCAGTTGCAGCCCATGGTTTTACATATTAGTCACGAAAGTGGAGATCTTGAGGGGTTATCACTTGATGTAATTTATTTTGGAAACCAATTGATAGGTCTTGGTTGGTTAGTTTAGTTTAAGTAGGAGTCTTATAAGGAAAAGGGGATCCCGTCCTTATTAATAGGGGAGAAAACAGACTTGGGCTCTCATTCTTTTCTCTATCTCTGATTCTTTTTTCCTCTTTTTCTCTACAATAAACCCTAGCATTTTGTGGCCGCGAATCTACCGGGAGGAGCGGCTAGTTTCTTTTCTAGTTGAAGGAAATTGAATCTTTGTTCACAATACTGTGAGATCTAATTTGATTTGTTTGTTTCATTTATTTATGAGTATTTATATATTCTCTGTTCATTCATGATTATGATTATTTTCTACAGTTAAATACCTGATCAATATTTAATTGTCGAAATAGTCTATTGCCATCTGAAATATCAAATCCGTAATTGTTTGATGGTTTTAGTATTTGTGGCGAGTGATATAATTTGATTGTAAAAGAGACTTTCGAATTTATGTCACGGGAATATATAGTCTAACTTAAATGAACCAAGCGTGTGTGTTTGTTGGTTATAATTGGTAGCTTTTCTAATTATTAATGCTGTCAATAGGTTAAATCCTAAGAGCTTGTTTAGGGTTGCTTAATTGGCAAGAGAAATAGCCACAGAGCATGTTGTGGTTATCAAAACAGTAAGGAGAGGCAAGTTGTCAGAGCGTGTTGACAACCATAACCAGTTTATTTATGAATAAGTGATTTCACCTTTGCATCGATGATCAGTTAAATGAACCAAAGTGGAAATTAGACCTTCGACTAGAGTGTTGCCTATTCTTGGTTTAGTTTTATTTAATTTTGTGATACTGTCTTTATTTTTATTCAAGTGAGTTATTTAGTTAATTTCTACTAATCCCCCATTTTTCACAAAGAAATAAATCACCCAATCCTTGTGGATACGACCCTACTCACCGCTACACTCGAATTCATATTTTTAGAATAGGAACTTTTATTTTTGCTGGTTTGACAAGCCAACAAATTTTGGCGCCGTTGTCGGGGGCTAGTGCCTTATTGATTTATTTTCTTTGAATTATTTTTATTTTTATTTTTCCCTCATTCTGGAGTTAGTTTATGGCTAACTATACTCAACAATTTGGTGATAGACAGGATTTCATTCACAGGAGGGTTAATAATGTGGGTATGTCTTCTATTGATCAACGCTTACGACTTTCAAATTTATGTCACGGGAATATATAGTCTAACTTAAATGAACCGAGCGTGTGTGTTTGTTAGTTAGAATTGGTAGCTTTTCTAATTATTAATGCTGTCAATATGTTAAATCCTAAGAGTTTGTTTAGGGTTGCTTAATTAGTAAGAGAAATAGCCACAGAGCGTGTTGTGGTTATCGAAACAGAAGGAGAGACAGGTTGTCAGAGCGTGTTGACAACCATAACCAGTTTATTTATGAATAAATGATTTCACCTTTGCATCGATGATCAGTTAAATGAACTAAAGTGAAAATTAGACCTTCGACTAGAGTGTTGCCTACTCTTGGTTTAGTTTTATTTAATTTTGTGATACTGTATTTATTTTTATTCAAGTGAGTTATTTAGTTAATTTCTCCTAATCCCCCATTTTTCACAAAGAAATAAATCACCCAATCCCTATGGATATGACCCCACTCACCGCTACACTCGAAATCATATTTTTAGAGTAGGAACTTTTATTTTTGCTGTTTTGACAAGCCAACAAATTTTGGCGTCGTTGCCGGGTACTGGTGCCTTATTGATTTATTTTCTTTGAATTATTTTTATTTTTATTTTTCCCTCATTCTGGAGTTAGTTTATGGCTAATTAACTATACTCAACAATTTGGTGATAGACAGGATTTCATTCACAGGAGGGTTAATAATGTGGGTATGTCTTCTATTGATCAACGCTTACGACTTTCGAATTTATGTCACGGGAATATATAGTCTAACTTAAATGAACTGAGCGTGTGTGTTTGTTGGTTAGAATTGGTAGCTTTTCTAATTATTAATGCTGTCAATAGGTTAAATCCTAAGAGCTTGTTTAGGGTTGCTTAATTGGCAAGAGAAATAGCCACAGAGCGTGTTGTGGTTATCGAAACAGTAAGGAGAAGCAGGTTGTCAGAGCGTGTTGACAACCATAACCAATTTATTTATGAATAAGTGATTTCACCTTTGCATCGATGATCAGTTAAATGAACCAAAGCGGAAATTAGACCTTCGACTAGAGTGTTCCCTATTCTTGGTTTAGTTTTATTTAATTTTGTGATACTGTCTTTATTTTTATTCAAGTGAGTTATTTAGTTAATTTCTCCTAATCCCCCATTTTTCACAAAGAAATAAATCACCCAATTCATATGGATACGACCCTACTCACCACTACACTTGAATTCATATTTTTAGAGTATGAACTTTTATTTTTGCTGGTTTGACAAGCCAACAAGAACTACCATTGTAAGTCAACCCAGCCGTATCAAGCCTTGATAAGTATGTATCTGCCTAATGATCTGGTAGTGCATTCCCTTTAGGGTATGACCTTTGTATTTATGGATCTCCTTTATTCAGAACCAATCAACTTAAAGCTGATCATAACCAGTGTTGAGGTGGTTTTTGAGGGTATTTATAGACAAACCTATGGCTTTTGAAACCGCTATAACCAGTGAAGATACAGGACTAAGGTTCCATTTGATAAAACTGAATCTAAATTCTGAAGTCTGAATTCTGAAATCTGAATACTGAAACAATTAATTTGCTGAATTTTAAGTACTGAAAAATATATATGAATGTCTGAATTTTAATGCTAAACCTATTTATACTGTTTGATAAATATTTATAGTTGAATACTTAATAAGTTTAATTTGACAATTTTGCCCTTATATCATTTTATTCAAAAAAGAAATAGAATCTATGATTTAATTAGTTTAAAATTGTTAGGTATGAAAATGACAATATTTATTTTTAAATCAAATTAATATAAAAGATGAAATAATATTATATGAGAGTATGGAGAAGATGTGAAAGTTTAAAAAGGAGAAAAGAGAAACTAAAAATCGTTAGATAGAGAATATTAGGTTGTTTAATTAGATAAGAATTTTGAACATAATTAACAAATAATGGTAGATCTGGTAGACAAGATAAGGTAGTTGAAATAATTCTATTGATTCTTATCAGAATTAAGCATTCAGTTAGGATTCTTGTGCTGAAAAAATTACACATAAGTTCATTACTGCTTAACAAGTTCAGCAAATAGATTTTCATTTATCAAATACTCATAACATCTGAATGTCTGAAAAAATTCAGATTCAGCACTTTTTTATGTTATCGAACAGACCCCAAGTCCGATAAATGCAAAAACACCATTTGCCGGGGTATTGATGGGGACTCCATCAATGGGATAGGCAACCTTCTTTTGGCTTAATATCACTAGAAATCTTTCTTTTATTTTGATGATTCGAATGTTGAAAATACACATTTACTAAAATATAGCATGCTTTGGAATCACTTCTCAACAGCTAAACATGATAGACATACCATGATCACTTATTATCTTATTTTTAGAGAATAGTGATGTGAAAGTTCCCCAGTTGTTTGAAAAAAGCTTCTTATTCTCATTAAAAGTAAAAAAAAAAAAAAATTTGTTGAGAAAAAAAATTTATAGTTTGTTGGTTGAGAATTCGTTTGTCATTTTCAAGATTGCTCTTGTTAAAGTTTGGCAATAACATTGTGGGCTAGATGTTATTTGTCCAGGTTGCTTTGTTCTGACTGATGCCACCTTTGTGGATCTGCTTTATTTTAATGTATGTTTCCGTTGCTTTGGAATAAATTTGAAGTCGCCCAAAAAAAAAAATTATGAGCAAAAATTCTATCTTTTAATAAGGATGATGTTGGAATTTAGAGTATAACCTAAGAAATAACAATTGTAGTTTGTGTTGCAAAAAAAATTAGCTTTTGCAAAGGCTTCTTATAAAGTCTTATATTAAAAGATTGGAAAATATCTTAACTTTTTCATTCATGAGCTCTTTATTTATAGAGCGTACAAAAAGCAAACTAACATAAGTTTTGAAAGCAAATTTCAACAAAAGATACTTATAATTCAAAACATTGAACTAGTCAAAAGGCACTAAATATGAAACTACCACTAACAACTAAATTTATTTAATAATCCAACACTCTTTCTTTCTACTTTGACTACAGGTTTTGAATTGTCTTCTAAAATCTTCAAACCTTGTTTTGGATTCGGCAAGCTGATGATTAGCTTTGCAAGACCTACTTCTTTCGGCTTCTTGGACCAAATTCCAAAATAATTGATGCTATTTTTAATGTATTCCAATAACCTCTTTGAAATAACCTCTTTGAAGGTAACACCTTTCTATGATATTTGAACTTGAATAGAAGACTTGTAATAAAAAAAAATGATTGTTATAAGACACATTAAAAAACCTTCCAAAATAATTGATGACATTTTTAATGTATTCAAATAACCTCTTTGAAGGTAACACCTTTCTATGACATTTGAACTTGAATAGAAGACTTGCAATAAATAAAATGATTGTTATAAGACACATTGAAAAACCTTGTAAACTCTGTACAAGCAGTTCTACAAACACTTTGTCATAACTATCAAAGCTTGTACATCCAAAAATAACAACATTATACTCTTGATAAATATCAGTAATCAATTTGATACATCCTAACTTATCAATGATATCTTCCTGAATTTTTTCAGACTTTGATATATCATTTTTTT